>NC_027752.1:43903173-43965555 GCF_000695525.1 Brassica oleracea var. oleracea | reverse complement strand
AAAGAGATTTGGAACTTTTGTTGTCTCCGTTTCTCTAGAAAAAAAAGAGATTTTATAGTGGTTAATCCACCAATTTATGGAGTATTATGAAGTTTTACTAAATTAATTGACAAAAAATTAAAATGATGTCCATGTACCATGAAAGAGAGTTTAATATACATTATAACAAATGTAGAATGTGTTTAGAAATTTTAAAACAACACTAAAGATCATAAACTTCAGTATATAGAGCATTTACCGAAAAACACATAGATTTTGAGAAAAAATTAAAAATATGAAAATATTGTTTTAATGGATAGTTGCATCATTCACTAATATATGATGAAGGTTAAAGAGATTTGGAACTTTTGTTGTCTCCGTTTCTCTAGAAAAAAAAGAGATTTTATAGTGGTTAATCCACCAATTTATGGAGTATTATGAAGTTTTACTAAATTAATTGACAAAAAATTAAAATGATGTCCATGTACCATGAAAGAGAGTTTAATATACATTAATACAAATGTTGAATGTGTTTAGAAATTTTAAAACAACACTAAAGATCATAGGCTTAAGTATATAGAACATTTACCGAAAAACTCAATAATTTCATAGGGGTTAAACACATAGATTTAAAGAAAATTTCAAAAATATGAAATTACTGTTTTAATAAAACACATAGTTGCATCATTCACTAACATATGATGAAGGTCAAAGAGGTTTGAAACTTTTGTTGTCTCTGTTTCTCTAGAAAATAGCGGTTATATAGTGGTTAGTCACTGATATCATTCAAATTATCCTAAGGAGTGATTTATACTCTCTCAAATAAGAGGTCGAGTTGTAGTACTTATGGATCGAATTCATAGGGAGCTAGGGAACCAATTAGATCTAAACAGTTTATGATTAAGCTAGGCTAATAGTTTATAAAGCAGTAAATAATTAATGCAAAGCAATTGATAAAGCAGTAAACAAGTTGAACAAGACAATTGTTCAGCTTGGCAAGGAATTGTTTGATGGAATGATGGTTGCTAGATCTAGGGTTTCTATTCAGGAGATCAGGATTATAATCCTACAGATGCCTAATGAGTTGCATGCATGATAATGTAAAGCTCAACTACTTGATCACCAAGTCAATCAGCTCTCGCATGTTTTGACTTGTCTATTAACTAGATCTAATGATCTCAACTATCGTATGTCGATCAATAGAAAGTGTCGATCGATAATCCTATAGGGATATCGATCGATACACCTTTCGCTCCGTCGATCGATTATGCAATAATGATATCGATCGACGCGCTTCTAGTTAAGCTTTATGCGCGGGTTGAATGGTAGCTTGCTAAGCTCACTAGATCAGCTCTCGCCTTGCTCATAGCAAGAAACATTAGCTCAGTTAGAATGTTTTTAGGATGAGAATGAAACTCTCGCTTTTATCAATCAATCCTAGGGCAAGTTCTAGGTAGCTAATCTAGAAATAGGCATTAATGAACAATCCTAATGATGATTATCACAACTCAGCAATCTATGGTTGGGGCTGATCCCTCATCCCATCTGAACCCTAAACCTAACAGGTGGATCTATTTAGACATGAAGTTTGTCACAGAAATCCTAGATGAATAGATGAAAAGCATAAATAATATAAAACCAAAACAATGGAGTTCCAGGAGGACTCTGAAGTAGTTCCTCCTTTCTCTCTAAACTAAGAACAATGAATTAAAGAAAAGCTTAGATAGATGTAGCCGTCAACAATGGCTTATAAATAACATAAATAGGGTTTCTGGTCGTCCAAGGGTATTCTGGTAATTTGGGGTTGCTTTTGGGCTTCAGTCGGTCATAAAATATGCTCGGCCCGCATTCTGGCATCCATATCGATCAATGTCAAGAGTTCTGCATCGATCGACATATGTTCCTTTTCTCGACAGCTTCCTCTCGCGAGGCAGACTGACCACTCCTCAGTAAAACGGGCATAACGTCTGCTACATGATGTTGATTGACCTCAAACCGGTGGCATTGGAAAGCTAACTAAAAGCTATATCTTGTGCCAAAATATGGGCTCCATCTAACGGTGGGGAGGTCTCCATCCATAGCTAAACATCTGACACGTATGTGCAGTTCTGCACCTCTAAAGACTCCAAAATCACTATATTTCTCCAGAACGTACCTGAACCTGTAAATGTTCTAAATAGACTCTATATAGTAGTAAATATATATTAAAATACTTATAGACCATGGCTAAAAGTGGGTAAAATACATGGTCTATCAGTCACCAATTTAGAGAGTATTATGAAGTTTTACTAAATTAATTGACAAAAAATTAAAACGATGTCCATGTACCATGAAAGAGAGTTTAATATACATTAATACAAATGAAGAATCTGTTCAGAAATTTTAAAACAACACTAAAGATCATAGGCTTCAGTATATAGAGCATTTACCGAAAAATTATATATTTCCGTAGGGATAAACAACGTGTACAAATGTGATGTATTAGTAGTGGGTAAATTATAAGATTCCCCAAAAAAAAAATTACACTAAAAGTTAGTAGAGAAGCGTCTCTCTTCTCTCAAGAAACCACATCAGCCATACTTCAACATCTACCATTCCAACTTACCGAGCTGTCGACCGTTGTTGGGCTGCTAAACCAAGCAGAACTTGCGAGAGAGGATCTTTCTCCTTGATTGAAGTGAATAAACATCAGAAAACGTCGTCTAACTAGAATGGAACCCTATATATGAATTGATTTGCTTCCCTAACTTGAGTTGGGTTACTTGTATGTTTGTTTTTTTACCTTTTTCTTTAATATCATAGTCACTTGGAAGTCTCAAAACTAAGGAAGCAAATCGATTTCCTGGTTATTGATTCTTCTTTTATCTATCATGTTATGTGTGGCACTGTCTTTATAATTATAGATCTTGTCAGCCATATTACGTACTACTATTGTAATTTGCTTTAGAAAAGAGCTGATTTGGAATGTTATCAAGTTATAGACCTATTTATCAAACGACATTATTTACAAGCTACACAAGCTAGATTCCTCAAGTGGATGATGACCTCGAGATGAAGCTAAACGGCGTGAACGATGTCAAAGCCAACGGCGAGGTCAAAGAGAGGAAGAAGCTGCACTGTGAACTGAACTTAATTACCCTTCTGGTCATCAATGTGTGAACATCATTTTCTTTTTTTCTACGGAGTTGTTCATGTTGGCTACTGTTGCGCTGAAGGATGCAACCCCAAACTACTCATGAAGTCTATTGTACACTTTTACGGGTTCAAGCTTCAAGTGCAAGAGAGGATTACTCGTCAGATAGCTGAGACACTATCACCTCTCGTTGGTGGGGATGTGATTGTATGATCTCTAGAGGGATTAAGAAGTTTGGAAGCAGCACTGCGACTACTGTTGTTTTGGGTCAGTTTTAGAATGATAGTTCAGAAAGAGCTGCGTTTCTAGAGAAGATCCATACAACAACTGCCTTGAAGGCATATGCAAGCTCCCCATTTTGAGTGGGTTTACTTGTTTGTTTGCTGTGTTTTGTTTTGTTTGGTATCATAATCACTTTGAAATTTTCAAAACTAAGGAAGCGATTTGATTTCTTGGTGATTGATTCTATCTATCATGTTAGATGTGCCATTCTCTTTAAATAATAGATCTTGTGAGCCATTCTACGTACTACAATTGGAATTTGTTATAGAAAATAGATGATTAGGAATGTTATCAAGTTAATGAACATTTTTAAAGTAATCTTAATAAGAAAAATATCGAAAATTAAGGCGATGAATATGTGTATAATATACAGTTCTTTAAAGTTTGAGGTCATAACGATTATTTCACCCGGACTATGCATAGAACCAACCAAAATTTAGATGAAACAAGCGAAATCTAAAAAAAAACTACGGTGCATATATATAAGCATGTAGTGATGCAGAAACTTCATACAACGGGGACGCTGGAACTTGGTACGACTCTCTTGGGTAGTAACAAGCATCGAACAGCTGAGCAACACAAGATTATTAAATGAATAGCACACGCCAATGCTCCAAGAACATTGACTACCTGTCCCATACACAAACCAAAAAAGGAAAAAAAAAAACGTTACCAACAGCAAAATCTCTCAAAGAAATCGATAAAAAAATCATTTTTCCAAAGAAAATGAAGGCACTTACAAGAACGTAGATGTCAATCTTGTAAATCACAGAATAAGCAATCCAAATTCCAGCGTTGATGAAGTTAACAAATGAGAACCAAAACGGCAGATACATACAGCGAAATTGTTCCCCGTCAACCTTTGTTTGCTATCGTTTCACACATTAAAACAAAACAAAAAAAAGGTTAATAAAAACTCATAACTAATTAGTTTATATATCTATCAATTAGGAAGAAAAGAGAGCTCATACCAGGGCTAGTAAACCATGCATAATAATGGTGTAAACGGGGCAAACAACACCGATTAGTTTACGTCTTGCCGATACGTTCTCAAGGAACAAGAGCGTATGCCCATAGAAAAAAATGACCACACCAATCTCAACTATAAGACATGCCCCAGTGGCCTCCATCTGAAGATAACCAACAACATAAACATTGGGGATCAAAATCAATAATACAATAATGAGTAAGAAATTTAAGCATTAATGATGGAACTTACGTACACGTTCTAATTGTAGATTTTTGTCAGAGTAGATAAAAAATACAACCAAGTAGATCACTTCGATTACAACCCGACGCCATTACTGGTGGTGACGAGAATGCTATCCTTTTGAACAAGTGGGAGACCATACAAAATCCACAAGCAGCATTTCATCACCATCGCTACATGACGATGTTGTTGAAAATCCACATCCACTGATTTATTCTTGTGAATTTGTATAAACTTTGGCCTGTATATGCAGATGTTTGTGAATATAATTATAATAATCCTTTTATGAATCCGTGAAAGAAACAATGGTCCTGGAAACCAGTAACTAAAAGATAGAAGAAAAGCGATTACATGTGTGAGAGGGAGATTAATAAAGATAAAACATTTCCTGCATCAAGCCAGATAAATAGTATCAGTAAACGGCTAAACTAAGCTAAGTAAATTTGCTAACTAGATCCATCATTGGATTAACATCGATTAAAGTTCCTCCAAAACAGAAATAATATATAGCTTCATTCAAACTACAGTACTGTCTCATTCCGGTCTAAGTAAATATTAAATATACGAAATTACACATAAGATAAGAGAATCATATTCATTGTATAAATAGAGAAGCAGAACGTACCAACAATTCCGATGATTGTACGAATTTCTTTCGCATTCATTGTGAAACACGAGGAAAGATTAGATGGGTGAAGCAAAACGATGAGAGTAGTGGGGGGTTTTCTGCATGTGTTATGAACGTGTTATATGACAGAGAAAGAAACAAATTCGGTAACTAAATAACAAAAAATAAAACCTAAGGCATAATTAACGGAGGATTTAAGTGGGTTTCTTAGTGTTGGGTCCCATTATTTTTGCAAAAATCGGTTCTTAGAAGTGTGAAATAAGGACTGATCTTCGAAGGGTTTTTGCACTGTTCACGGGCTCCACCGACACGTGGCGGTCCGCGATTGTTTCGCTTTTTAATTTTTTCTTTTTAGACAAAAAAAAAAATTCTAAGAAACCGGTTCACGGTTTCAGCGTAATGACGGTCTAAGTCCAACAGCAATAGGAAATCATATATATTTGTCAATATCTGATCAATTTAATTAAATATAAAAAAACAAAATAAATAATCCTGAATTTAATTTCTTAATAGTAATTATTTTTCCTTTTTTCTTTAATTCAAGAAGTTTTCAGGCAAATCTCATAATCTTTTTAGACCAATAACAAGATCCGGTTATTAAATCCATCTGCAGCTGCTCAGCCTCAAGCGTGGAACCTCTTCCCGTAGGGCAGATGACTTTACCAGTAGAGTTATCAGCTTTGAGTGAATTTTTTTTTCTATAAGAATGTAAATCCCAACCTAGAAATTCAAGTCTTATAAGATATAAATGAAAAATGAAAAGCTCATAACAATAATGAAAAAGATGTTTCCACCTCTTTACCTGGAACCCAAGCATTGTAAATAGTCCCTCCCAGCGCAAATCGAATTCGGGTGGCGGAAGTTACAGCCGCAACCCCTTTGCCACCGCTCGTTCTGGTAAATGGCATTGGAATGTAAATATGATAAAATAATGAAATATAAATTATAAAGCTTTATCCCAATCATGTCTAGGTATCCAGAGCGTGAAAGTATATCCCATTCGATGAAGCAATCTATTAACAATAAAGATGAAGTTTTAATTACTTGGATTCCAAGATTAATAATTTTGACCAAGGGGAAATTATGTGTACAAGAGATGTATTAGTGGGTAAATTACAAGGTGTTGTTCATATTGGATACAGTTGCGCCGAAGGATACAACCCCAAGTCACTCATGAAGTCTATTGTACACTTTTACGAGTTCAAGCTTCAAGAGGATGACTCATCAGATAGCTGAGACACTATCACCTCTTTGTTGGTGGGGATGTGATCGTAATAGCCGAAGCAGGACATACTTTTATGATCTCTAGAGGATTGAGAAGTTTGGAAGCAGTACTGCTACTATTGCAGTTTTGGGTCTGTTTTCGAATGATAGTTCTGCAAGAGTAGCGTTTCTAGACAAGATCCACACTACAGCTGAAGGCAGATGCAAGCTCTCCATTTTGAGTGGGTTTTCTTGTTTGTTTGTTGTCTTTTGTTTTGTTCGGTATCATAATCACTTTGAAGTCTCAAAACAAAGGAAGTAATTCAATTTATTGGTTATTCATTCTTCTTCTATCTATGTTAGATGTGTTATTCTCTTTATATATAATAGATCTTGTGAGCCATTCTACGTACTACTATTTGAATTTTTTTTAGAAAATAGATAAATTTGGCATGTTATCAAGTTATTGAACATTTTTAAAATAATCATGTCGAAAATTTGGGGCTATGAATCTATGTATAATAGTTCTTTAAAGTTTAAGGTCAAACCGGATGCTTCATCCAGATATGCCTAAAACCAACCATGTTTAGATTAAACAAGCGAAACTGAAAAGAAAAAAAAAATTACATAAACATATATAGAAGCATGTAGTGATGCAGAAACTTCATACAACGAGGGAACTTGGTACGACTCTCTTGGGTAGTAACAAGCATGGAACAGTTGAGCAACACAAGATTATTAATTGATTATCACACGCTTATGCTCCAAAAAAATTGGAGAGGGAGATGTATAATGTCGATTTAAGGACTCATCAACTAGAAAGGTGAAGTTTCATCAAAATATTGTTGCATAGAAATAAATAAGATTTTGAAATCTAAAACCATTCTAAAGCTGTCATATTGTTTTTGGGTATTTTCTTTGAGAACATTCATATATGTATGTATGTATATTTTTTTGGAAACAAATGAAAAAATAATCTAAAAGGTTTACATAGGCGAATTTAAGTTTTGTAACGTAGTAACTAAGCTTGTATTCCTGTTATCACTATACAAGCATCTCATTTTATCAAATGTAACTCAATAGAATATAATATGTAAATGCAAGCCATAATGATGGCACCTACGCAATAATTTAATCAAAACCTAAACGAATACGACAAATACTATTTGAATGGGAATGTGGGATATATACATGTTTCTGAACTTATGTATTTCTAAAAGAAATGACTACATATTTGTAATAACAAGGAAAAAAATAATTCAAACATTTTTAGTGCATTTATGTGGTTTTCAAGTCTTGAGGAAACTAGACACGGTACGATCCAATTCAGCCCTATCATCGAAAATCTTCTTGGGAAAATCATTGTAGACATTATCATACACGACTGCATGGACTTCTCGATCATGTCCGTAGATGAAAATCGAAGTAGGATGATCCACCACAGACTGCCCTTGACAAAGTTCTTTGATTCTCATAGTCGTTCTCCACTTCAACGTATTTTTGAGCATCTTCAACGATTTCTTCACACTGAAATCCTTAGCACTTAGGAATTTCATTAAAATTACTTGACTTTTTTCTTCTTCGAGCAAGAAGATCTTCCACATCTCTTTTTCCAGTTCACCATTAGAATTCAAATGCCCCCGCACCAAAGGCATCAATTCTATAAGAGACTTCTTCTTTGAGACAGTTAGTTTTTCTATAACTTTTGGCTGCTGTGAGGCTGAGATTGTGTTGTCCAAACCTGTAACCCTATGATGCTGCTGAAACTCTTCTATCTGAGATTGAGTCTGTCTCGTATGAGGCAAGTCTATAGCACCCGTCAGGTTTTTTATCATCATAAAAGAGAGATAGAACTAGGCTCACTGTCTCTGGCACATTTGGCTCATTATTTACTGACTCCTGTAATATTTCCAAAAATTCAGCATAAAAAGAGCCACTTTCTGGGGAGTAATACAACTATAAAATACGGTTCAGAGTCCGAGCATTTGTCTCCCTGACGTCCTTATTCTCGTCCTTGATTGCGGGAAGTAAAAACCTCAACAAGCTAGTAACATGCGGGGAAAGCTTGTTGATTGTTGAGCCATCCAAAATCGATTCAAAAGCACTAATAGCAGCCTCCCGGTGTCGCCAGCTCCCAATCTCCAATATGTTCTCAAGAATAAATGGAATTGCAATATGTACTATTTCATCTCCACCCGTTCTGCTAACGAGGCAAAGGCATTTCCTTGCAGTCATAGATATGCGCAAGACATCACCAGAATGATCTTTACCCTCTTCAGGCTTCCTCAGTTTTCCTAGCAACATGGGAATTAAGTGGGGAATAGCCTTCTTAATGAATTGGGGAGAGGATGAGTCACCATTATCAGGACTTTCATCCTGACAGTGTATCTCAAAATCACAGATGGAACTCCAGAACTCAATTGCTTGGAGGGGAAAGCTCTTTTCATCTTCACTTACCAAGTCTTTCCTTGTATTCCTCAGAAAGTTTGTGGTACTTTAACGCAATGGACACAAGGCATTCGAAAGCAGCTTGCCGGATCTCTGCCTTCTCGGAAAATGCCCTCTCGCATACCACATTGATGATGTGAGTGCTGTCCACTTCATTATCAAACTTCCTCCTAAAAAGTCCAGAGAATCAAACAATGCATTTGTTGTTGTAACACTTACTTCTGCAGTATTTTCAGACTGGTTCATGCCCTGCAAAATTACTGCAAGGACAGAATCCACTTCATCTTGCTTGAGATGTTGAAATGTCTCTGCACAGACATAGCCTAGAGTTACTAAAGTTGACTGCTTTAAGTGTGGGAGACTGCCATCCTGGGTCATATTGTTAACCAGTGATTCAACAAGTTCAGGCCAATTCTTCTGAGGAATTTCAACAGAGGCTATACCATTGCAATAGCCTGAGCGGAAGTATGCCTTGCCTCTAGGAGAGATGAACCGAGAGTTTCCAGTAACAGTTCCTTGATCTGGGATTTAAGAGCAACGTCAGGTTCAACTGCAAGCCATTCTCTCACTAAATCATCCTTTTTGATACCAGCATCTAGAGAATTCTTCAGCAGTCTACCAGCTAGTTGACGGGAATCAGCAGGTTGGTGATCCTTACCGAGCTGCAAAAACTGTTGCAAGTGTTTTTTTCTTGCAATCGCACCAGAGTCTTCTCCAGCTTGGTACGCACACTTGATTGGGAATCTAGGAATAGCTGCATGGTTTTCATTTATTTCCTCTATCCTTGAGGAAAGATTGTGTTGTTTGGAAGTATAGTATGGAGGTTTTTAAGCCAAAGTTCGTCACTCGCAATACCTGGTCCCTCATTCGTTCTTCTTCCCCGACGGTGAATTGGCATGAAAGTATTTGGTTCTCGTACGCAACACCGAAGTACGCTTTCAAGGTGTGGCTTGCCATGCACAACAGATTTACCACAGGTGATAGAATGCTTGTCTGGAACGCCAATATTGATGCAAGCTGCACCCTGTGTTGTCAGCATCTAGAAACCAGGCACCATCTTTTTTCGAGTGTAGCTACTCGCAGGAGGTCTGGACGAATCTTCTTCGACAGTTGCTTCTCTCCCGCTTTACCTACAAATGACAAGACATCATGGTGCTACTTGCAGATCGATCTCAAACAACACTGAAGCTCTTCCTTCTGCGTTACAGTTTCCAAGTCACACTCTATTCCATCCGGAGAGAAAGAAACAACCATAGACATGGCTCTCAACCGATTCTAGCAAGTCAGCTAATTAAACTGATTGACAGACAGATTCACAATAAATGTCTGTTAATAATATCAAAGAGGATCTGACACCATATCTGACACCACGAGGGTGTCCTTCAAATTTGAATTCTCCACACGTTAATTGTTTCACCAAGTGCTCTGTTTTCTATAATCATGTTCTGTTTCTAGTAGCTAAGGCTATAACAAATACTTTTTCTGAAAAAAAAAATACTTTTTCTGAATAAATTTTACATATTACTCAAAAAAAGAAAGAGACTGTGTTGTTTATGAGAGAGGAAAAAAGGTCGATCCTTTTCGCTTCAGCTGACACGACAAAAATAACAATAAACAAACATTTTTCAAAAAATTGCACATTTCATCCGCAACAAAACAAATTACACGTACGCATTTTATTCGGCCTTAAAGACCTGAACTAAAACGATCCAATAAAGATTTGGTTCAGAGCGGATACAGATCATGTCATTTTTACCCCCATTAAGTCTCATAATGAAAGATTTGTGGGTTTTAACCTAGACCTGAAAAGGTAAAAAATGGATCAAAATTTTACATTTTTGCCTAATATCTAATTCAGGTATATGACTTTGGATGTAAATGCTGGTATAAGGTAAAATCGACCCAGATCACCTTAAACTATATTCAAAATTTATAAAATAGATCAAAAAATTATCAAGTAACCGAGCCAAAATATATGAAAATGATCCAAAAAAATATTCAAAACACCAAAATTTACAAAAAAACTAACCTAGAAACATAAAAATTCAAAAAATACCCAAAAGATCCAAAATATTTCCAAGAAATCGACATGAAAACATGAAAAATACCTAAAAATAATTCATAAGACCCAAAAATCAAACCAAAACCGTTTATATTTGAATATTGTGGTTTTTTACATGTATAGAAATTATCTATCTAAACCGACCAGATCCGAGAAGACCCGATCCGGAATCAACATGAAATTTTCTAAGTATATCCAGTTAGATTCAAATGTATAAAGTCAAAGGACCTGAACCGAAAAAATCCAACCCAGTCCGACTAAAAAATCCAAACTTAAAACAAACCAACATAAACGGTTTTTTTTTTCTTTTTTATCTTCTCCAATGGAATGTGCTTAGAATTCCCAGAGCCAGTCCTAAAAAAAATTAGGAGTCCTATTGTTAATTTTATTTTAACAAAGATATAGTTTGAAATTATTTATTATTTTCAAAGAAAATTTTAGATTATTGATAGGAGAATTCTAATATTACCCCAATCGTTTTTTTATATATTAAGTTTATTATGAAAAATTAAACTAACCCTCCTAAATTATTTAACAATCATTTATAAAATAATTATAAAAGTTTACAAATTCAACCACTCCCTAAATAATAAATCATAAACTCAAATATTATAATATTATTATAATATTATTGGTTGGAGATAATATTAAAAATAATACTTTATGGTATTTTAAATAATTCCTCATGATTAACTTTTATGGCATTATGAAAAAAAAATCATTTTATTATTATTATTATTATTATTTTATTCATCATAATAGCAAAAATCTATTAAATTTCTATATACTAATCTTTTAACTTTGGATCTTTTGTTTTACATTTACATTTATATTTTATATATAATTATATGAATATTTATATATGTATGTAAATAAATGATTTTAGAAAAATTGAAGGCTCCACAAAAGAGGATAACCCACAAGTTGGACCGTTTGCACGATTTTATCCCACGCGTCCAACTTCTTCAACTAGACTCTTTGCATCACTCTTCTTTATGTAGCTTTAAGCCATTTGCATCTTCTCCTTCTTCTTTGTCACTCTTCCTGCAGTACTCTGTTTCTACTTCAGAACACTGTACTCTGACCTTATCAATTCTCCCCCCTCTATACTCACTGTGTCCTCAAGGAATAAACGAGAAAACTGATATGTGAAACCATTCCAAAACTGTCATGTTGCTTTTCGGGTGCTTTCTATAAACTGATATTTGAAACCATTCCTATCTGCTATGACTTGGTGATTACAAACAACCAAGAGTTTACTAGAATTTATGACTGCTTCCATGATCCAGCTGACAGGTTTCTTCTGCAGTGCTATCACTGCCTCCATACTTATCATTGCTGGAATTCTCAAACCATTGAGTAAGCTCCTCTTATCACACTTTACCAGTACTTGAGACCTCAAAGTCTTAGACATGACTTCTTGTTACTCCAGTGCGTGCGACCACTGTGATTTCATCATGACTATAACACCACCATGATGTTCCTGTAACCCAACTGCTTGACCAAGAGTTGGTCCACCAGGATCAAAGTATCGTTTTGCCTCCAGCATTAACTCCAAACATCAGACAATTCACACTTCCACTTGATTCCATATAATCCTTTGACCTTTAGATTTTGATCAGCGGATCGCTTCATCTGTTTCTTCCACCCATATAAAGATTTTCTAACTACTTCTCTAATCTACCACTAGAATGGAACAACATATGGAAGAGCTACAGTATCAGTAGATTCTATTCTAAGAGCCTGGCTCCAGACTTGCAGAGTCTCATCCAACGAAGTAGTAGAATCTGTTTTTGGCCTCTTTGATAAGCTCACACCAGACTGACCAAATAGCCACTCTTGTTCTTCATTTCCATCAAACTCATGCAATTCCTCCCTTTTGGGTACACTCAGTATCTGATCCAAATACTTCAAGTCCGAGTGAGGCCGCTTTTTCGCTGATGCCTCACCGTTTTCTTTCACATCCACAGAAGAAAGGCTTTTGTGTTCTTGAGAATCAATGAAACCGTTTACTCTATGCTCATTGACCTCTGGATTACACACTGTTTCTTGCAACTCAGTAACAAGCTTCGGAGGAGTTTGATATGCTCCCAAGTTTCTTCCGTTCTCTACGGATGACACTGGTGAAGCAACTGGCCTGTGTATCTTGTTTAGCCTAGATCCATTCTCTGACATAACAATTAAACAACCAGCTAAGAGACAAACAATAGTAGAATAATTAATCAACATTATTCACATTAAGAATGACTCACCATATAAGAATCCATTCCTCTCATGATCCTTCCGTTTGCCAATATTCCCATTATCTACATCTCTTTCTTTTAACATAGAACCTCCTTCTACATATTTGTGTTTCTGTTCTTTGTTCTCTTGACTACTACTATGTGTTGTGTACTTCGGTTCACTTTTCTTTATCTCTTCACTATCCAGTGACTTATTATCACCCTTCGTCACACTTTCCTTGAGGTGATTCAGCTCTTGTAGCTCTTTTTTCCCCACTGGTTGAACCATAATCTCAGTTCCTTTCGGATCTCTCCAAGAGGATACTCGACCAACCACATTTTCAGACCTTTTATCCATGGCAAAGTTCTCTCTAACTCCACAGGGAAAACTACTCTTCCCCACACTTTGACTCTCTCTAGCTTCTTCTTCTTCATTGCTAATCCTTCTTGCCAAGTCCTGTACAAACTTAACCTCTTCGTTACCATTATTCTGCACGGTGTTGGGCAGAACACCAACAGCATTTTTGTCTCTCTTTTCTCTGTCTTTCCTATCGCTATGTTTCTCTTTTCTCTCCTTCCCTTCCTTATATCTATCTTTGCTTGTTTCTATATCCTTCTTCTCCTTTTTGTGCTTCTTTTCCTTCTTCTGCTTTTCCTGCAGATTCACTCCAAATACGATTACGACCTTAGAAAGATCACTATCATTATTTTCAAAGGAGAGCAGTAAGATTCTATGAGTTCAACCTTTATTAAAGAGTCTGCCTCCTCGGTTCTAATCTTCTTCTTCTCATATCCTGGTGGTGGAAACGGGAAGCAACGAGACATTGGCACTTTTATCCCCTCTCTCAAGTTTTCTTAAAGTGGTATATACTTTAAACCACTCTTGTTACTTTCTAAATCCTTTATCCCAATAGCACCTGACCAGATCAGAGACTGTGATCCAGCCCACCATATAAAAAAAATTCTCACTTTAAAAGCTCTCAAACTTTCTTTACCATCACCCAATAGCCACTTCACAGATCCTATATACTCTATGAAGTGGAACCTGCCAAGAAACCGATTTCATTTCAAGAGTAAAGCTCCGATTAAGATATGAGCAAGCTCAAAGCACGTTATAGGCAGCCGACAACCTCTTTCCGACAGAATGTGAATCAAATTCCGACAGATTTCAATTATGCAATTGGCGCAATAGGAAGTGAGAAAAACGACATTTTTAGGGAAATTCAGATAGAAACAAATCGTAAATTAGCTCTCTCTCTCTCTCTCTCTCTCTCTCTCAAGTAACAATCGGATCAAAATTTTGCCAAAAACAACGAAATTTCACTCAAAAGGCTTTTGCAGCTAAACTAGAGAATCAACGGTGTTCTTTGGAACAGTTTTGTTTTCGAAAATTGAAAATCATAAAAACAAGAGAGAAAGGGAGATTGGAAGATCTTGGGGGAGGAGAGAGAAGGTGAAATACACCGAAGAAAGTGAGAGATATCTCTCTCTATAAATCTCCATGCAACAAGGTGAGTATGTATACTATCTATATATATATATACCTTCTCTTTCTGTGTATAATGTTTGTGTCTCTCTTTTTTTTCTTTTTTGAATGTCGGGTTTACTTGTATATTTGGGTTTGTTCTTCAACAAGACGAAAGAATCTCTCTCTCTAGAGAACCCCGACAAAGATAACAAGAAACTTCGGTCTGAAGATGGCTAAATGGTATTTATAACGAGAGGAAAACAAGAAAGGCCTTTTCAGGCTTTTTAAAGAAATTATTTGGGCCAAGCCCATTATCAATTACCATAGGCCCTTCGCTTAAGACATGATCAATTGGGGTTTTTTAGGAGTGGGATTCTTAAACCAGTTCTTAACTTTGAAAAAGAAAATACGGCTAAGAATCGATTCTTAAATACTAAGCAAGTACAATTTTGATTTAGACAGCACTTCAAGTCCTTCCTTATTTAAGATGCTACTGCTAACTTTTCTAATACATCCTTAAACCCCCTATATAAAATCTAATCAAGTAATCAAGCCATGGTAGAATGCTTCTATAGCTACTTTGCCATGCTAGTTTATCAAAGTTCTAGAACCCTTGTCATATTGAAAATGCAAAGCTTTCATGCATTTACTCAGATACTATCTAGCAAATTAAGATATCAAATTCTCATCAGACACATTGCTGTGTCGTGCTCGCAACAACATGGCGAGTTTAATAGAATAATAATAATACTATCTATAGGAAAAAAGAAAATGAATGTCACCAAAATAGAATAACTAACATGTTTAGATAAGAGTACATAAACTATAGCTAAGCTTAAATAATAACTCTCCCTAGCTAAGCTTAAATCAGCATGAGACTCTCTACGTAACCCACAAAATAATTTGATTCATGAAACTCAACTTTCTTTACATCAACTTCAACCTTCTTCTTCTTAAAACTGGCTCCCTTGAAATCGTGGTGGACAATAGTAGCCTCACTTGTGTAATGGCTAGGTGCAAAAATAATATCACCCATATGATTAATAACACATTTCGTACGTAAATTAAGCTGGGGAAGATTATTGAAAGACTTCGCTTTGTAATCCTGTTTTCCTTACTTTGCCATGGTAGTTTATCAAAGTTCTAGAACTGTAGGCACGTAAAAGCAAAGCTTCCATTTCCTCATATACTCTAGCAAAGATATAAAACTTCTCAGAGCTCAAATCGAATTTCATCAGACACATCAATCCTGTGTCTGTGCTCGCAATGTAGTACACAAACCCATCAATACACAGACAGTTAGACCAATCCGTGTGAGGAATTCCACAATCGATAAGTCTCCATTTTTTAGGTTTAGCCCCTAATGTGAATACATGATAGCGATTAAACTGCGGTGTTGCGTGCCTTTCAAGATTTTGGGTGATCCACAATACTTTGTACTGATTATTGACAGGATCATATCCGAAAAAGCGTCTGCGTATACTTTCTCCACTAGCGGCAAGCTTTGGTAAAGATATGGTCTTTCCGGTGCAAGGGTTGCATATGATATCACCAATGTTTATCAGACCATTAACGTAATAAATAGGATACGCGGCTTGACGGAGAGGAAAAGTTATTTTGGATAGAAAAGTGGTTGATATAGATGTTGATGACAACGACATAGAGGATGAAGAGAAGAAGCTGACACTTAGGTGTCCTGTTTGGTCACAGTTTTCGTTTAAAACGAGTAGGAAACGCAAAGGATGAATCAAAGATCGTAATCTGATGAAACTCTTGCTGCTGATGATTTCTTGCCATGATTTAGATACAAGCATAAACCTAACTAGGGATTTTGAAGGCAACCGGCTAAGAATCTCGATCTGCAGATCCAAAGGAACAACAACATTGGTTCCCTTGTTGCAAAGACGGAGACTTCCTTGGATCATGGTCGTAAACCCTAGTTCTCTCTCTCTCTCTACATCTTTCTTCCCTCTTGATATTATTGTTTTAATAGAGACACAGCAAGGCGGCAGTAGTATGGTTAATGGGCTTCCCACTTTTATTTGGCTCAGTTTGCGGTCTAAAAAATCAAATTAAAAATAATAGAAACTGGACCGAGCCGAACCAATGCATCGCCTCACAATCTTAAACCTTGGAACCCTTATAACTGGCAAAAAAAAAAATACAAAAGACACGAAAGCAAAAAAAAAGAAGACACTTGCCTGACAAATATGAAAGACGCAGAAGATGTTCTCTTTCTATTTCCCTTTCACAAGCATTGAGCATCCGCTTTGCGCAATGTACATATATATCCTCCAATTGTGAATTGACCAACCAAGTAAGCGTTTGTGTGGTCATCAAATAACCCAAAAAAAAACTAAGTCCTTAACAGCTCTCTACATCACCAAATCATCAGCAGAGTAGTAGTCGGCAATAAGACGGTACATGTAAGATGGGTTGTGTCCTCCCCTGTAACCAAAATCAGAACCACCATCATCAGCTTCACAACCAAAACATATATAGTAATGCCATCAAAATTTACTAATCTAGAAGAAAGAAAAGATATATAAATATGAGACTTACGTATCGGTTATGAATAGACTAACAAGGCTTGGTGGGACGTAATCGAATGTAGGGTTGACAACTTGAAGAAGGGGAGACCCGGAACCTGCTCCGAAGTCCAGGCAATCAGAGAATTCACCAAAATCCAACAGTTCAGAAGGAGATCTCAGCTCGTTTAGTAATACCTCCGGATTGTGAGGATAGAGTGGACATAGCTGTATATTATATACATAAGCCTTAAGTCAATTTTTCAGGTTTATGAGAGCAATCACTGATTTGAACACAGTATTCAACTTGGAACCATACCTTGTGACTACCGGCTAGAACCACAAATGGGACTGCGTGCTTTTTTGCTGCCAAGGCAGCCATGTTGACTCCAACAGGTCCTATAACCCCACCATTGGCCATTACTGCATGTGCTCCAATTATAACCTGTCCATTATCACACATCATTTGAGATCTATTTTTAAAAGCCAAGGGGCATTAAAATACAGAACTGCAGGACTAAAAATGTACCATATTCACTCGAGATATCATAGCAAACACTGCAGAGTCGGTGATCACAGTGGTCTGCAGACCTCTTGCTACCAATTCTTTCGCTAAGAGATGGCCCTGATACCTAAAAGTAGAATAAGAGTAGAATTGGAACTTGGAAGAAAGGCAATAAAAACGATACAGCGGATTTATATGGACACCAACAATGGTAATTATGAAACGTAGGAAAAAGGAGACACCAAACCTTGGAGCACCTTCGGCAACAAATACACGGAATGATCTCTTTTTCTCCTTTGCAGCACACAGAAACTCAAGTACTGTTCTTGAGCTACCCAGGGTTAAAATCACCTCACTGATAAAAAACGAGCATTCAGGTCTATTGCAAGTTACAGATAATAAAATGGAACAGAGACAAAAAGGTACTTTTGATGTATATGCTCTATAGCTTGCTCAGCGATCTGCTCATGACAACCGGAAATCTCGAGGATCAGGTGATTGACTCCTTCTATAACATCATGCTTCAGCTTCCGAGTTATTGAACTTTTATCCGCAGCTAAAAGAAGTACATTAACCACATTAATATCAACAAGTAATGAAAATATTCTAGCTACCAAACACAACATTGGCCATTGATTCATCAAAATAATTTCAAACAAAGCGAGATGAACCCCCTAAAACCAGACTGTAAAAACAGAAATTGAATCTTTTGTTTCCCTCTGTAACTCAGCAACACAAATTCACAGAGAAATCCAGCAATAGAACTACCAGAATCATAACGCTTTCTACAGTTCCTAAACTTTCCCAAGCCTAAAACTCCTATTTACACTCAAATTAAAGTCCCCGTCTTAGACAGTTCCAAAACAAAACCATAAGCATCGAGGCCATATCTAAACCAGGCAACATAAAGTTCTACAGATAAAAAGAATAACACTTGTAAAGAAGAGACACAGCCATGGAGAAAGGTACACTTACTTTTGCTTTCGGAATCAGCACCGGACGAAGAAGTGTACGGAACAGCCGCAGACTCAGGAGTCCCCTCGAGAAGCGTTTGCAAAGACGGAGGGCGTAGCGTACTCCTAGCTGCAGCTGCAGCAACCGCCGCAGACATAGCAGAATACCCAACTCCTTTGCAGTTATCATCTTCACCATCGTCATCACTAGCGTCAAGCAAGTCCAAACCAGCCATAGCTGCCGTAGCTAAAGAGAGATCCTCCTCCCTTATTATATGCAAAACCCGCCTAACTACATTCCCCACCGCAAGCTCTACAGAAATCATCACATCCAACAAAAAAAAAATCATTCCTTTGATTGATTATAGAGAAGTTGAAATCACAACATACCAACAGGATTAGCAGCGACCAGTTGTTCACCGACGGCTTTCACAGCATCGATAAGAGCTGAAGCTTGGTTTGAGTGAGGCACCCGCTGCTGAGAGATCACTGACCTGAGTAGCTCAACGGTGCATTTGGCTGTAGCCTGTGAGCCTTCAATCTTACTGTATAATCCATATGATCAAATCAGAAACTCTCTAAACGAAAGGGTTTTACGAAATTACAGAAACGTATACCGTTTTCTGAGCTTGTTAACAAACTCCAACACCGTTGATTGTACGTCTGGCATCTTCCTTATCCAAAATCACTGAGAAAATTTGAAACCAGAGGCGTTAAGATTTCATAAACCCTAATCACGCGCGATTCGCGGAATGAGAGAGCCTAAATGCCTCCAAGGGGAAAGGAGAGGGAGATGAGAGATAAGGATGTATGCTTACCGGCGAATACGCGACGGTGGCGAACGATAAGGGAGCTGAAGTAGACAGAATATTCCGGCGAGAGAGAGAGAAACGGAATTGAAAAAGATGACCAGTTTGTTTACAATTCATTCACTCTAGTGAGAAGTGGGAGTTTGATAGGTCTAAAGCTGTGGGCCTTTTTGGGCTTTCATTTTATGGAATTATTTTATTATCTTGTACTCCTTCTGCTTCATTAAATTTTTGTTTGAAAATGATATCATTCAATGTATATCAACTAATAATGATTAACTGCAAATTTCCAAAAAAAATGTAATTACATTTATTAGATTTTTATTGGTGTAAAATTAAAGAAAAAGATAATCACAAAAAATTATGCATATATAAATGATATTTAATATTTTCTCCGTTTCATAATAGATGATGTTTTAGAAGATTTCTGTTGTTTCAAAATAGATGATATTTTGATATTTTTATGTTATTTTTAATTTTATTGAAAACTGTGTAATCAATTAGAAGTAGTTATTTCTGTAATTGGTTGAATGATTTTTAAATTATATTTTTTAACCACTTTAAAGAAAATTAAATTTCTTAATCTTTGTGAAATAGAGGAGTATATTTTATTAATAAGATAAGAAAATTTTGAAATATATATATTATTTTGAAATAGAAGGCTTTTATTTTCACGGTTGGTTCAGATTTTGTTTTGGTTTTTCAAATATGGAAACTATAACAACTAAACCGATAAAGTTTAACATTCCTTATTTCTTTTCTTTATAAGGACCATATTCTTATTCAGCCGTGGAAACAACTTCAAACTAAGCAAAAAGCTATACAAGAAATAATTGCCTGGGAATTTAGCAGAAACTTCTTATATACACACTACACCAGAGGATCATGAAGCTTTGGCATTCATATGCTTCTGTTCTCTTGCTCTTCTGCATTACCATTCTCCTTAAGCTTATACGTTCCCTCTACATACAACTCCGTGTCCCAAAGAAACGTACCAAACGCCACAGCCTCCAAAACCAACCGCTTCAGACTCGAGTACGACGTCACAATCGTCTCATCGCTCTCCTCCGCGCCGAAAAGAGCCAAACTCTGCTTCTCTATCAGATTCCTAGCTTCCTCCGTCCTCGGCCTCGCGCACCTCCGCAGCGTCTCGGCGTCAAACCCCGTGATGTACTGCCTCAGCTGCTCCTTGGCGGAGGAGATCTGCGAAGTCCCCGTCGTGAACGAGGAGCCAAAGACGGGACCTTTCAGGTACCCACTTCCGTGGAGATCCGACAAGGAACACTCGAGCTGGTGCCTGAGGGAAGCGGATTTCAAGAAGTAACCGTACAAGATGGAGGCGTCGTATACGTTTCTGAGATGGAGCTTCTGTATCTGCGTCGTTGCCCAGTTGTCAGTCACGCATGCGTTGACGCGTAGCCCGATGACTGCGCTGACGTGTTCTTTGATGAGCTCGAGGGCGTCGCAGGTGTGGATTGATTCTAGCTCCCAGTCTTTTGTAGGCCAGATCTCGAGTCTTCCGTTGTAGATGCATCTAGAGAGCTTAGGAGCGAGAGGGACGCGTATCTCGGAGTATTTGTAGAATATTAGCATGTACATTATGTCTTGGACTGCTGTTTTGCAGTAACGTTCCTTGAGATGAGCTATCCTTCTGCCAAATACACAGAAAATCAGGAAAATAGGGTTAGTAAAAAGAACACCAAAGCCATAAAAACAGAGTATAAGATGGTCTAACATTCAAACTAAGCTTAACAAAGAGCTACAGAAACAGGATAATAAGTGGAGACAGAGCTGACAAGACAGTGTTAATCTGGCTTAAGAAGTAAATCAACGATGAATTAAATTATCACAAGAAAAGTTATGAAATGCAAGCCAGCCCTACCGAACCCTAGAACAGCACTTGTATCACAAGGCAAAGTAAGAGAAAGTAGGGTTAGTAAAAGAGTAATAAAACCATAAAAACAGAGTATAGGATGGTCCGACATGCAATTTAAGCTTAAGAAAGAGCTGCAGAGACAGCACAATAAGTGGAGAGAGAGCTGATAACACGTGCAAGAAACTAACACAGATGAGTAAAACAGTGTCAATCTAATTTAAGTAGTAGTAAATCAAAGCTGGATGAAATTATCTAGTCCATGAAGAATACCACAAGAAAAGTTGAGATAAGCAAACCAGTCCAAACAAACCCTAAAACAAAACTTGCTTCGCAAGGCAAAATATGAGAACACAAAATAAATAAATAAAACATAGGTATATCATTAGTATGATTCTAAGATCACTATAAACAGAATTCAACTAATTAAACACAAAAGAATCAGAAAACTCATAATCAGTGTGTACAAGCTTACGTGTTGGAGACGAAAACAGCATGTACACAAGTATCCAATGATATTTCACAGGTTTCTGTATATAAATGTATCCAAGTCTACGAATGATTAGTGAAGTAGTGAATCAGAATAAGTAAACGCTGACGGACCTGTGGAGAGAAGCTTCGTCGGAGCCAGAGCTTAGAGCCATACGAGCTAAAGCTGCTTCGCGTTCATCAGCCAGCTGCTTGAGCTCATCAGCGGCGGCGTAGTGAAACAACTGCCGCTTGTTAAGCAGCACGCTTCTCAGAAACCTCCCCTGCGCCGATCGCAGCTCAAGCGGCGCGTTAAGGCTGCTTCCAGGCTCGCACCGGCTCTGCCCCGCAGTCGCTACCACAACCATCGATCTATACTGTACCTTCCTCATCGAAGGGAGGGAAAATACTCCTCCGCCTCCGTCGCCGCTCTGTCTCCTCAGACGCGAGGGGAGAAACGAGAGCGCCGCTTGATTTGAGAGACAAGTATCCATTGAAAGAAGAATAGGAAACCTAGAATCAGTTGTAAAGGATCAGTGGTGGAGAGATTCACGGAGAAGACTAGTTTTTTTTCAGCAGATTAGTGGGAGAAAGTGGCGTATTTTTTGGATAAGGCTTGAGAGAGTATCTTTTTAAATATTCTTCTCTATTTGCAATTTTTCAAAATAAACTGATTCTCCTTCTTTGTTTTTTTCTGTGGGCTCCTTGGAGTCGGTCACGACTCACGGTGGGTGCTTGGCTTCTATTCTCTTATCTCTAACTTGACAGGTGGCTACATGTCATTGGCTGTGAATAATTACTCAATTTGTTTTTTAAATCTTATTCTCGAGTTTATCCTCTTTTGACTGCATGCATCTCTCTGATTGACCCACTTGTCTGATAGTATAGTGTGTAAATAACATGGAGAAACTTCGAGATTCCTAGTAACACTCATGATAGTTAACGTGGTTAATATTTTTATATGTAAGCCCATAGATTATAATGTTATAGTGGTCTTCTGGTGTAGATTGGCACCTAATCTCAATTATTGACAATGATATAAAACAGATTTAAGATGGCCCGTCAATTTTTTTGTCTTTGAATATTATGTGGTTGGAACTCTTCGTGTTATCTAAAGCCATGTTTATAAAAACACATCCAATTTCTAAACCACAATCATTAGGATAGTTATTAGTATTTGATTTTTTTTGTTTAGTATATTAGTACTAGTTAAGTTAACATCATCACCTCAATTTCACTTGAAACACGGCTTTGAGTACAAATAAAAAGCAAAATTTGTATTCTGTTAACTTGTAGAGTGGAACTGATACAACTCGTTATCGTGGTAAACATTAATCGTTTTCCCTATAATAAAGTTATTCTAGTTTGATTTATCGTCTGGTCCGTAGCATTTGCATATGTAACATGTTTCGTGTTATATCCGTTTTTTCTTCAAGATTGAATTCCGCTTTCTGAAAACATACTTTCCTATTTTTGGAAACATACACACTTATAAATATAAATTTATAATTTTCTACCAAGTAGAAACAGCGTATTGAATGAGCCATGCCTCTTGAATCGAGTTATTGAATTGTTAATTGATAAGATAAGCCTGCAAAAAAATTGATAAGATAAGTGGTGCTCGTGTCATAGCTGACTCATACATTATTTGTCTGACGTCTTTTGTCACTTTGGGTCCACAACCTGCGATAGAGTTTACCCATTCCTATGGTAATCGGAGACAGTGACTGAGATTCAAGACTACTAAGAGCATTTGCGTCACTGAACACACAATTTTCGAAAAAAAAAATATTAAAATAAATAAAAGAAGTGAACCTGTTTCTGCACTGAATCCCGGTCATCACTGTAGCACGAGTCCCACGGCACATGGCGGCTCGCGATTGATCCGATTAATTAATTTTTATTTTTTTTAACAAAAATCAAACAGAAAAAAATAATAATAAAAAATATTTTGTGAACCCCTTCCATGGGGTTCACTGATGGCAGATGCCCTAAGGCTATGTTTAGATTTATAGTATGAATGTTAAATATAGAGCTTAGATTTGGTTAAATAGAAAAAAAATACGTTGGATTTGAACTGGCGTTCAGTATTTGTATTAGCATATTATTCGTTCTTATTTATTTTACCTTCTTGAAGGTTAGATCTTTGCTTTTTGGTCTCGTCATGTATATATGAAGTTGTTAATTCTTAAGTCACGTGCAAATACAACCCTTTCACCTTTGTATAAAAGTGAAAAGCAAACAGATAAAGTTCAGGGGTTGACTTTTAATTGCAAAGTGAAAAAGAGTTATGGTGTTGTTCAAAAAAAAAAAGAGTTTGGTATCGTATTCTTTAGAGAATCATCACGTGTTGCCCAAAAAAAGAGAATCATCACGTTAATAGACAAAACCAATTTATTACTCATGAGTTTTTATTATTCGAGAGTGAACAAATTAAATAAACAACATCTTGCAGTTTCTAGTAATCAAGCCATACACATCTTGCGGTTTAACGTGCCAGGTCTGCTAATCAGAGCCGTAACACCTTGCGGTCTTTCCTCGTATGTCTCTCTCTCTTCACGACACTGTCGTAACTCGTAAGTCGTCACAATGTCACGCTAGGAAACTCGCAGCGTCCGTAGCCTGGTCAAACGACAAAAGAGTTGAACAATTTAGCAACCCCGAAATCATTCTCCGGTTTAAACATAACCGGAACTAATTTGACACGAATTAGTTTGTTTAATGACTAACCTGGATCTTTAATTGTCTGAGTGGCAAGCCCATTGAAGTAGCAAGTCCCACCGACCTTCCGAAAGCTAGCCCAGTAAGAGCTAAAGGCGTAGCTGGCGTGGAAAACCATCAAATCCGGTTTGTGACATGATCCACCCGGTTTAATCGGGTCACAAGTATTATTCCCCTGCGAGCAAGCGTACGATAGAGCATCACCAAGCTGAGTCCAATTCGCTCCTTTCGCCACAACGCACCATATCTTCCCCTTGTACACCTCATTATTCTCCGGCGCCGGCAAGGACTCCTTATACTCCGTCGTCTTCCCCGACAGCTCAATCTCATAAACCTGACTCCCGTTCGGATGCAGGAGCCCGAAATGCCGCTCCGTACCCGGACCCGTTTTCTGATTCTCGTTGTAAAGCGCGAAAATAAACGACGGGAGAACCTTCCCGGGCCTCGCCGGAGTACCTACAGGCGGCTCGGCGGCGAGTTTCTTGACTACATTACGATTATAAGTGGCGGCGTTGTAGATATTCGCTCCGATTTGGTCGTAGTCTCCGTTATTGGGCCAGCCCGTTTCCGCGACCCAGATCCGAAGATCCGGATACCCGAGGCGTTTCATCGCGAAGACGAAAGCGTCAATCATCTGGTCAAAGAGGTTGTGGTAAGTGAGATTCGTCACCGGATCCACCACGGTTACGTTGGTGGACTCGAAAATAGCGTAATCGAGATTTATATGGGCCGGATCTTGGGCCCATGCGAAGTACGGGTACACGTCGACGAAAAAAAACGATTTGGTCCGGTTTAGGAACTGTAGCATCGGTCTCATAACCGAACCGGAAATATCGGACCGGAACTCGCCGCTGGAAGGAGGGTAGGAGGAGTTGAGAACGTCCATGGCGAGCGTGGTCCCCACTTTGACTTTTTTCACGCCGAGGGTCTTTAACGAGCGTTGGATCTTGCGCATTGCTGGAACTAAAGCGGATTTAAGCTCGGAGTCCGGGGAGGAGAGGATCTCGTTGCCGACGAGGAGGTAGCGGATCTTGGTGGAGGGGTAGAAAGGGAGGACGTTGGATTTGATCCAGTCGTCGGAGAGGGTTTTGGATTTGGTTATGTTGACGATGAGCTCGTTGGGGACCATTACGGAGACGACGATGTCGGTGGCCTTTAGTGCGGCGAGGATGGATGGGTTGGCGTCGTAAAGCTTGACGCTTTTCGCGTTTAGGGATTTGATGAGGCTGACTGAGTCTGACGGTGACGGGAGGTTGTTTCCGAGCTGGCCGTAGTTGACTCCTGGTCGGCCGGAGAATTTTGCTCCTGTGAGAAAAAGAACAACATTTTGAATGAGATATTAAGCCGCCGTTGATGGAGGTGGTGAGAGGTGGTTATACCTGAAACAGAGATTAGAAGGGAGAGAGTGAGGAGATGGAGAACACTCATGATGGTAGCTGATAGATAAGCTCTTCTCCTTCTTCGTCTGTGGAGAAGATATGAGTTTGTGGTAGGAACGTACAAAGAGAAGAGGAGAGTGGAGAGATATTTAATGGCTAGTGTTTGCGTGCTCCACATTAAAAGAAGAGACTGGTTTGAGTATTAAATAAGATCGTACAATGCACTGTATTTATTACATACAATGTATTATAAACATCGTCTGTATTAAAAGAAGACTGTTAACTATTTTTAGCTACTGCATTTACATGATGCATGACCAGTTTTTCAACCTCGGGTGTACGGTGAATGCTTACTTTTCGTCTTAGTGTAATATGTAACTGGATTTCAAGTATTAACTACAAAGATTGTTTCTTACCCAAGTGTGCATTCAAAGCCGTGCGAAGAGATACAGAGACCTCTGAGGCGAGATTATATTTTTGTCTATATAATTTTATGAGTAGTATATTTAAAATGAAATAATTCAAAATAAATTTTTTTGCCACATGGATTAAAAATAAGAAAATAAAAGATGATACACAAAGTTTAGAATGTAAAAATTTTGATTAATTTATTTTGGTTCATTGAAAATTTTCACCAAATTATCATAGTATATAAAATGTGATGGAAAGTATTAAATTAGTAACATAAAAATAAAGGTTAAAATTGTGTTAAAATGATGATACTTTTAAGAATATTAAAGTCTCTAAAACTTAGTTACTATATAAGACATTTACTTATATTCAAAGCAAATGATACAAAATATATATAACCAGATAATAATAGATAAAACCTTAAAAGTCAACAAAAAATTCATCAATTTTTATTTTTGTGATTTTTTCAGTAAATCATCATAATTTGCATGGGTTAGAACTTAGAAGTTGATGACTTTAAAAAGAGTTATAGTCTCTAGGATTTTAATTAAAACAGATTATAACAAAAAAAAATTCAAACAAAAAATGGATCTGAAATCTGGTAAAAACTAACTAAATTACATTTACTAGATACAAAATAAATTAGAGATTAGGGGCCCTAAAATTTTACATTATAAAAAGACCCTAGACAAATGACTTTTTCATTTCAAGGTAGGCATAGTTCAGGTATATTTACCATTAGGTTTTTAATATTCATGTTTCCGTTTGGGTTTTAGTGTAGCTCATATTTTAATGCTACTTGTGTAATTAGCCAGTGGGAATGGGGTAATTGAAGAACTATTATCAAATGATTTTAAAATCATTTAAACTCCCATTGTTCATTAAA
This sequence comes from Brassica oleracea var. oleracea, assembly GCF_000695525.1. Classification (NCBI taxonomy): domain Eukaryota; kingdom Viridiplantae; phylum Streptophyta; class Magnoliopsida; order Brassicales; family Brassicaceae; genus Brassica; species Brassica oleracea. The sequence continues at coordinate 43,938,387 of NC_027752.1, read as the reverse complement.
AATGTATTAATGTTGATTCCTCTAGTAAGTAGTAGTATTAATATTGTACTAATCTCGGGTCTTTCAACGAGTTGGCGATTGTTTGGAGAGAAAAGGTTATGAATATAAATACGCATACAGCTACAAAACAGTGTTCATTGGTGTCTTAATTTCTAGACAAATCTCAACGGTCTCTTGTAATAAATAAGTAAAAGTTCAGTGAGAGTTGAGAAAAACGAAAAAGTAACGTTCTTGTGCTTTAATGATGTGATGTGACACTATGCTCTAGATCTCATTTGATCATTGCAATAATAATGACAATAAACAAATCATACATATAGTCAGTCAGCCCATTTCATTATTTGAGGTCTGGTAAACCAAATTCAATGTTAGGGATGGTTTAAATTAGCCGTCCGAATCAATATCTCAACCTGATTAGATTGGATATGTATATCCAAATCTCAAACAAAGTTATAAGAAACCAAAACGACATTATAGTGCCCCTCCCTCTTACAGAATCTCTCTTTATCTTCTTCCTTTTGTACTTTTGTCCTTTTTTCTTTCTCTGAGAATTATTCTTTGTTAGATACTTTCTATGTGGGAGTAGATCTCTAATACGGGTCTGCTTTCATGGTTCAGTCACTTATCTTATAGGAAATCTAATTTAAGCATCCACCCTTCTGTGTACTTGTTTATGCAATAATAACTTGTTTTGAATACTTTTAATAATTATACTTGTATTCTCTGATACTACTGTTCACTAGGGGTGGGTATATCGGTTTAGTTTCGGGTTCGGTTTGGATTCGGTTTGGTTTGGCTAATTTGGGTTTTATAAAACTCAACCCAATTAAAACCAAAGTAGTTTTGGTTTGGGTTCGGTTTGGGCTTAGTTTGGTTCGGTTTAGTTCGGTTTGGTTTAGATTTAGTTTGGTTCTTTAAAAATCTATCAAACAAAAAACAATTTAAAGCTTGATGACAAAACTCTTAACCACGTCAAATGAAGAAATACAATAAGCAAAGAGCAGACTATTTGTAATCTAATTAGCGTAACAAAGACTTGTAAGCATTCCAAAACCTATTAACTAAAAGACTATTTGCATCTATCTTTTTGTTTTTATTGATCATATAATAACTTTATTACATAATTTAGAGAATGAAAATTGGAGAAGATGAACGAAACGAGATGGCTATGATTTAGATGCTTATAGTTTATAGGTTTTGTTTTCAGTACAATATTTAGGTATTAGGATTATTTGAATCATATTTGAATTTTTTTAAAAAATATATGGAAATTAAGAAAAAATGGAAAAAGAAACTTTAACTAAAATTTACAATATGTTAATATATATATTGGATTATTGGTTTGGTTCGGTTTGAATCAAACCGAACCATTCGGGTTGAGTAAAACATGAACCAATTGGGTTATGTAAAGAGCACGGTTTGATTTGGATCGGTTTAATTTCGGTTGGTTTGGTTTGGATCGGTTCGGTTTAGGTTTTTTGCCCACCCTGTTCACAATGTCTAGAATATTTCTGTAGGTATAGTTTAAGTTTACTGTATATACAGTAGAAAACTTAACATAGGTTTTTTTTTTAAGTCCTCGAATTTAACATATCTTTAACCCGTTGATATAACTTTGAGAAATTACATAATTTATTCAAAAGCCCAAAACAAAAATCCCTTGTGCTGGAGTATAGTTTAATAGTTGATCTGTTTGGGCGGAACAAGTAGCCCCCAAAAATAGTCCACTTACAAATCCACGTCTTAGTAAGTTGTAGTAAAAGCCCATGATGGTATTCGCAGATTTATTGTGGCCCATTCTGTTGAATCTATATTATTAAAAGTTGAAATACAATGAGATCGTTTGGAAAATTTTTAATAAAATTGGTTTGGATATATGAATAGCAGTATCTATTAATTTTATTTTCATATTTTACTTACTTTAACAATTTCATTAATTATATTATTTCAACAATAATTCATCTATAATATTAAAACTGAAGTATCTTTTCATACTGTTTGGAAACTTAAATAGTAGATTAAATGAAAATTGTTTGGAAACAAAGATAGCTGATTAAATATTTTTTTATTTACATATTTAGTCACTGTATTTCTTTCTCATTTACAGATTTTGTCGTCTGGAGACTTGGATAGCAGATTAAATGAGAATTATTTTGAAACACGGATAGAAGATTAAATATTTCTTTTTATTTACACATTTAGCCATTGCATTTCTTTCTTATTTACAAATCTGTCACTTCACTTAAAATCAAAAAATTAAATTAATTACAATGAATTGTTATTTTTTTTCCTGAAAATAAAAATACAAACTGTAATATATAGTATATATTAATCTGCTACAATACAATTTTCAAGAAAACCAAATATCATAAAATTAATAATAATTCATAAAAACCTACTGTAAAAAATTAAATTATTTTTAAATAAATAAACAAAAAATCGATAGGTTAATATATGAATATTACAATTACATCAAATTGCATCAAATTATAAAATTATAAATATAATATTACGTACATATTAAAAATTATTATCAAACATCTATATTATTATATAATATATTCTACTCTAAATATATTTTACAAAACATAAAAATATAAATGGACATTTTATAAAATCAATGGTTTATAAATTTACATTAAACGCAAGTTAAATCCAACACCAGTGCGGGGGCAGAGATCAAGATATAGCTAGTCTATATTATTAAAACGGAAGTACCTTTTGATACTGTTTGGAAACATGAATAATATGATAAATGAAACTTGTTTGGAAACATGGATAACATATTAAGTACTTCTTTTTATTTATATATTTAGTCATTGTATTTGCAATAAATTAAATACTTCCTTTTTGTATTTCTTTTTATTTACAGATTCTACCACTGCATTTAAAATCAATTTTAATTAATTAATTACAATGGTTGTTGTTTCTTTGTGATGAAAATACAAACACAAGTTGAAATATATAGTATCTATTATATAAACAAAATTTTAAACATAGTATTATCCTATTTAGTTTAGTCAAATATAAAAACTTTGAGAGTTCAATTTTTTTTAAAAACAATTTCATAAAATTAATAATAATTCATAGAAAACTAATGCAAAAAAAATTAAAATTTTTAGTATGTTGTTTCATTTTAAAATAAATTAACAAAAAAAAACAACAGGTTAATATATGAATAGTATAATTATATCGAACTACATCAAATTATAATTTTTTTAATATAATATATGTACAAATGAAAAAATAATTATCAAACATCTATATTATAAAAATAATATATTCTATTTTACATGTAAATTACAAAACATAAAAATACGCATATGATTTTTTATAAAACTAACCGTTTATGATTTTACAACAAAACATAAAAATACGCATATAATTTTTTATAAAACTAACCGTTTATGATTTTACGTTGAACATAAATTAAATCAAACATCCGCGCGCGGGTGGGGTCAAGATGAAGTAGTTATTATAATTCGCGCAACATTCAGTAGGAGATCGATCAGCAACAGATATACCAAAACTTTTGAGATATCGTATATATGTATATATATATATACGTATGTGATCTTCCTGCTTCGCCCGAACATTCGGTTTGCGTGTTATCATCATTTCTTATGATTGCGCCAAACATTTGTTAATCAAATTTCGAAGACTAGGTTATTGATTAGACATTTTGTGCTCGGATACTTTGTTGTCGAAGGTTCTGGTTTCTATAGTAGGTGAAATAGAAAGGGAGACGTTCTGTGTTCCATGAAGAATCTTTGAAAGATTACAATTGGATCTACAGAATTTCCATAAATCACGGCGTTATCCCACTATATAAAAGCTCTATTTAATCAAAATTGGCTTTTGTGCTCATAACCACTGATATTAGACTTTTTAATGTGTCTTTTCTGTTGAAGAACTTGCCACAACACACAACGTAGAAAATGACAGAACACCTCACCCAGCTGGTTAACACTAGCAACGATCAAATCAAAAAAATTCAAATAACGAGATCTAACATTTAATTTGACATCGACGAGGTTGCGTAATATATAAAAATCAAGCTTAGCTAAGATTTGATGTTTTTTTTTATCAAAAAACCATTTTATTACTCGAACAAGATTTTATGTTGCTTTATTAGTCATGAATAGGCTATCTATAGTACTACATGTTAATCGTTTGAAATAAATCATTAAAACACTTGTGGAAATTACACATAATTTTGTACAAATATATATGTCACGCTATGTAAACCGGGCTGCAAAGAAAGAAAGAAAATTCAATATCAACTTTTCAGTTTTAATGTCACAGCCTGTATACCAATCAAAACAGTAACTTTTATTAAAGAAGAAAACAAGAAGATTAGTAAGAGCAACTTCATGTTAAGTATAAGTATTTGAAAAAAAAAATCCTCTTCTCCCTCTACCTTATCAGCGAAAAAAAAAACCTAGATCTCGATCTGCTCCGGCGTCCGGAGGCCGCTCCTCTAAGCAGCTCGCATTAGCTCCGGCGCCGGAGGCTTCTCTCAACTTCAACCTCTCATCTTCCTTTTGCTCATCTTCCTCTCTTCTCTTTTGTCGTCAATATGCGGAAGCCCTGGTGGTGGTTGTGGCGTCTGAATCCTAGGTCAGGTGCTCCGGTCTAACTGCTGGTGTTGCAACGAGGCGTCATAGGTCTTGAGGAATTTGGGTCGGCGTTTTAGGGTTTGACTTCGGCGGATTTGTTTTCTCCTTTCCCGATCTATTTCGAAGTCAAGGCGGTGTTTGGCGCATGAGTCTTGGATGGCTACTCTCCTCTGTTCTTTCAAGCTCCTTCATCTCGGCGGTGGTCGAAGTGGAGTGGAACGCTGGGTTTCAATGGGGTTGTAGCTCGGCGTCTTGCTACGATCTATTGTCTTCTCCGGTGTTCAAAGAAGACGTCAGTCTCTCTGCCGGCGCGTGCTCTGTAAATAAGTGGTCGCGTGGCGGCAGATTTGCGGAGAAGTCCTCGCGTGTAGCTTAAGAGTCGTAAGCATACTCTGTCGTCTATGGTTGTCTGAGCCTCTTCTCAATGACTACTCTTCTTTTATCCATCCAGCTCACGATCCAGAACAAGATAGAGAGGTCATAGCGATTGACCTTGGTTTCAGCTCCCGTCCGCTTCGACGACTTACAACTTCGTGTCTCCGACGAGGTTATAGTCTACAAGCGCAATCCGACCAAATATGGTTTCCAGATTTGGGCCAGGGCGTTGGTGATTTGCTCGGTTGAGTCAGTCGGGTGATGAGGTGACGTGGAGACTTGGTGAAGGGTCTGTCATCCCTGTGCTCTGAAGGTCACTTGGTGGACTGAGTAGACGGATCTTTCTCGTTCTTTTGCAGGATTGGAGCGCTTGTTCTTGGATGGCTTTCATGGCAGCTCTACTTTTTCTGGTTAGGTTCCAATGGTGGTCTCCGAATTACTTTGGTGTCTCTAACTTCGGTCATAGGATTTTCGAGGCTTCGGTAAGTTCTTGCTCAGCCTTTCTTCCTATGCGGCTCGGTGCTTAATGTCAGTAAAGTAAGCAAGCTTGGGGAGATCATCATTCTCCAGCTACTCCGGTGATGACACACAAAGAACCGGCATCCAAGGCAACGAGGTAAACCCCGCCCTTTGATGTGGTTTCATCATCGGTTGAGAACGGATTTTGATAGTCTAAGGATCACAGAGTGCTCTAGCGGAAGGTGTCGGTATGGCGGGCGAACGAAGCTAGCGGTGTTATGTGTTGATTTAGATATTTTGTTCGAATCAAGCTTGTAGACAACACTTATTCCCGATTTTTCGGATCGATTAATGATAGTAAATATTAAAAAAAAAAAACATCATTGTTAAGATAAACAAAAATACTAATAGTCTTTCATTATAATATAATTACTTAATTTTTAATTTTTAAAAGTAATGCACCATTTAGTCTATACACACATTTAGAGGAGTTTTCATGAATTTCTCAGAAGTATTCAAATGGACAAAATTCATGACAAACTTTGATCTAAAAATCCATTGGAGGGGGGAGCTCTATAAAATAGGACAGTAACGAAGGGTTTATATAGTTGTCTAAATTTTTTAATTACTAATATATGATATTAATGAGTTTCTGATAAAATGGAAATAAAGTTTTTGAATGTAAGATACTCCGTATTAGACCAATCAAAACAGTAACTTTTATGAGATATTAGACCAATGAACATTAGAGAGAAAACAAGAAGATTAATTAGATCAACTTCATTGTTAAGATGCTTAAACGAAAATAACAATAACAGGTTATTATAACATAACTACTTAAATTAAATTTTAATTTTTGAAATAATAAACCACTCAGTAATAGACACATGTTAAAAGGAGTTTTCGTGAATTTCTCGAAAGTTTTCAAATGATAAATTCTCATGACAAACACTCATCTCTATCACTTGGAGTTTTATCAATGGACATGCTCTTTTGGTGGAAGTTAATTGATTAAATTATAGCCATAGTATAGTGGGGTTAAGACTTACAATGATAGTAAACCCATCAAGAAAAAAGCGTAAAAGAATGCGATAATAATAACAGTGGGTGACAACACAAGACAATTGAGCCCCACGAATGAATCGGAGCATAAAACCAAAACAAGGGCACACAAAAAAAGAAGAGTGAAAAGAAGATGTTGTTTGATATACATGAAGATGATTACAGAAACGAATTTGCAAATGGTGTGGTCCAATTTAAGCTTCTCGTTATGTACACCCATCAATCCCTTTCTTACTTTCTATCCCTTGAGACCATTAACTGAAACTCCAATACTATTATGTAAATGCAAATAATGGTTGATCAAAGTTCAGCTTTCATGTGTGATGGTACTTGGTTTGATGGACCTGCATAGTACAAAATTCCACGTCTCAAATTATAGCCTTTCATATAAAACGAAACGGAAAATAATATATTGGTTAACTATCCAACCTTGAAAACTAGTTGAATGAACTTGGTTCGGTTCACGGATTTGGTTTTGTGCAAACCCCATATGAATAATGCTATGTAAATCATCTTCAGAATATGTTGAAAACTGAAAACAAAATAAAGATAGGATCAAGATTGTTGCAAATGGAAATGAGGATTTAAATGTTAAACAAAGAAACTGTTAAAAGAATAAAGACCTGAGAAATAGAGTCGGTCAAATGGGTAAGTGTTGGTAACTGAGAATTGAAGCTTCTACTTTCAGAAGTCTCCATAGGGTTCATTATGTTATTGGAAGAATCATTTGGGTTCAATTGTAAAGTATGACTATGATGATCAGCCAATAAGATATGAGATGAAGATTCTAACTGAGGTACTTGCTGATTGTTGCTTGAAGGAAATATCTGTCAGAAAACAGAACAATATAGACACACACGATTGGTTAAGAAATAAATTATTGTTATTAATAATTGTCAATTATAATTTCTTTATTAAACGTTATTTTCAATTTGTGACGGTGACTTACATCCTTTGACATGAGAGCGTCCATGTTAAAATCCAGCCTGGTGTTCACCGACGATAACTTCATTGACAAGAACTGCCATTTATTAAACAATTAAAGAAAAGTTTTCGTAATCGTGTAGTGATATAAAAAAAGTGATTATGAAATAATGGAAAGAGTTTAAAGCGGACCAATGATCTAGTGGTATTACCTCAACTTGTCGTTGTAATGATTGGACATAGTTTATAATTTCATCCAACATCAGTGCTTTCCCAGTAACCTTTTTGTACAAAAAACAATTAATTTAATAGCACAACTAAACCACCACGACTAAAAACGAATCAATCAGTAGTTAATCAAATTAACCAATCAATGAGAATTACTCGCACCTTGTTGCATCCAGGGACGAGTTCTTGAAGCAGCTTCATTCTCTCGCTTATCTTCTCTCTTCGAACCTTTAAAAATGAAAATAACATGTAAATAATGATTAGTCTAAATAAGTACATAAACATATCACTTCAGTAAGAAAAATATAAATTTTACTGACTCGTTCTGCGAGACTGTGACTATCGGTGGCTTGGCCACGTCGAGCTCTGACATGGATGAAGTCTTTGTATGGATCAAGAGACTTCGTGTTCTCTCCATTTTCTTGTGACTTTCTGCTTCTCTTTGAATCAGAATCTTCCTTCCCTTCAACTTCCTAAAACATAATAATAAAAAATTCACATTTTGAAAATATTCTGACTATAAATGTTTTAATTTTTATAGAAATTATATGAACCTTTGATAAATTAGGAGATGGGGAAGCTGTGGAGGGAGAATGCTCCTTGGATTTGGCTTTTCTTTTCCGGGAAGATTCACCGGAGGATTCGCCGGCGGGAGGCTTGAGAGCTGAGTTGCTCGAGACACGTGTCATCTCCCCGTTGATTGACGCTGTTTCAGCAACGGGTCCGTTGGTTCTTCTGCCGTTAAAACTACGGCTTCCCAAACACGAGAACCTCGCGGCTCTCTCTGCGAATCTCGAATCGCCGGAAAATGCATCCAGCGGCGGAGAGCTCATCATCGGAGTAGCGTAACAAGACCCGAAGCCGTTTCCGAAGCTCGCCGGAGCTCCGTAGATATCGCCGATGTTTCCCAAATCACCTACGAGCTCTCTGGTGACGTAATTCTCTCCGGCTCCTCCGCCGGAGAAGTTAGATTCCGACGGTGGTGGAGACACGAGTGAGTTCAGAGCTGACCCGAAGATGCTCTGCTCCGTTGACTTTTCCCCAAAAAAGCAATCACGCGGCACATTGCGAGTGATACTCTGCTCCAGTGGATGAGTCTCCATTGAAGCCCAATTCAGCATCGCCGGAGGAGAAGAAGAAGACAGTGACGTCATCTCAGACGGATGAGAAAGTACTCCTGCGTTCATAAACAGCTCGTTGTCCATTGAGCTCAAACTCTTTGTGTAATGAAATAAAACTAAGCGTACAGATCTTAATTCAGATTAAAAAGAACTCTTATAATCAAATGTGATTAATTAAACCAAGATCAGAGAGAGACAATAAAGTTGGCAATTTTCCAAAAGCTAAGAACAGAGGAAGAGGGAGGGAGCTCATTAAAGGCAGTAATGAAGGGTTTATATAGTTGTTTTAATAATTTTTATTAATATAAAACATTAATGAGTTTCTTATAAATGGAAATAGAGTTTTAGAATTAAAGTAAGTAGAATTTTCTGTGTGCTGGGCCGTAACGGGTGGAATTCGTGGGTTAGTAGCGGTGTCTTGAAACCCGATCCGGATCCGCGGTTAAACCTGTAAATCCGATAACCTAGAAAAAATCTGGTTTGCGTTTTATGAAAAACTCAATATTTAGAAACCCGCAAAAACCCACTAAAATTCGGAAACCGATACCGGTTGAACCAATAAATAACTTTTACTCTTTTTTTTAGTTTTTAGATTCTGTTTTATATTCTAAGTTTTCAATTAAAAAGATAGGTGCTGACAAAAAAAAGTTAGGTTTTTCTTTTTCAGTTTTATATTTGTGATTTTTAGATTTCTATGAAGATTTTTTACTATGCCACATAAAAAATGAAGTGAACGATGATAGAGAGAACAAAAATTAGTTGATGTGATTTGGTGTTAGTTTATTTCCGTTATTGACAATTTATTACAATGATCTTTTATTTTAATTTATTTTGAATTTGAAGTTAATTTATTATTCACATTAGATATTTAAATATTTGTGAATTTTATATCTTGATTTTTTTTTTAGATGTCATAACTCTTACTTTGTTACATAAATTTTAAATAGTCTAAATTATTTTTTTGATATTTTGTATGTCAAATGAAAATAAAAATATAAAAACTAAAGTTAAGTATTTGTTAAATACTTTTTAAACATAAAGTATATACATATCCAAACTATTATTTTATGTTTTATAAAACATTTATAAAATATTAAACTTTAATTTTTATATATTTATTTTCATAGCTAATATATTATTATATAATAAAATTAATTGATTTATTAATCCGCGGTTCACCCACAGTCGATCCAGTGATCCAGCGATCCGATAAATCGTCCGGTTCAGTGTCCGGTCGGGTTTAAAATCATTACTTGGGAGGAGAGAATTTGCTTACGTTAAACGATACGAATCTCTAGTGAAACATGTCTTAGAATTACGATATGTTTTGCCGACAGAACAATCTAAACTATTTCTAACAAACTAGTTTTTGACGAATGTGTTTGTTCCCCTGTCGAAGATCCTTAACCATCGCCGGGTCTTTTGTTAATTTGTACGTGTTGAGGGGTCTTTTGTTAATTTGTACGTGTTGAAATGTTTCTTTGATGCTCCAAAAGCTTGTGATCAAATTAAAGAAAACAAACCCTTCATTACAAAACGTACTCATTACCCTTTTCTAACTAAAACGATGTTATATTATTTAGGAGAAGATGGCAAATTTTAATATATATGCGTTTAATATATTTTGTTCTCTTCAGAAAGCATGCATATACGTTATGCTTAGGCAAAAACTAAAAAACTATGAACATAACACAATTGGATCGGGTCTCGTATAATGTTCCAAGCCTTACGTCACGCATGATGAAAAGAAATGCTCCTATAGTCCAATTTCGATTGTTTAGCAACGTGGGCGCATCTGTAAGAGTCTTGATGCCCACTGGTCTGGTAATCAGCTGGATCTTGAACTTCTAAGCCCATTAATAAATTAAATGGGTTCCAATACTCGTTTTTCGTGTTAACGGATTTAAGGATTCCAATACTCGTTGTGAAACCTACAAAACTTAAATCGTGATAGTATATGCTCAATGCTCTACAAGAAGTGACATTCGAAAATGAATGAACAAATCGTCATTAATTAGATAAAATCAAAATATCATGATAATATAACATAAGAAAAACACACATATATAAACCCGATGTTTCTAAGAGCATCTCCAACCCAACTCTATTTTTCCCTCTAAAATAGAGTTTAGAATAAAAATGTTCTAATGGTACTCTATTTTCTATTCTATAATAGTGTAAATCTATTTTTTACTCTATATATAGAGTAATTTTTTTATTTTTTGTTTATCATTTTATTTTTCACTTCAAAATAAAATACTATTGGAGCAACATCCAATTCTATTATAACAGCTATTATAACAGTTATTCTATTTTAGAGAAAAAAATAGAATAAATTTTGACGTAGATAACAGCTATTGGGTTTGTTGTAGACAAGATAAGAGCTACTTTTGACTTTGTTTAAACTTGAGGTTTTTTTTTATAACCTCTATCGGCTGAACATGAGGTTTTTAGGGAACATGGGTTTTCGCTCCTTCATGATTAAGGTGTTTTGTTTTAGTTTTTTTTTTTTGCATATGTACATTTTAGTACATTATAAACAACACGAATAATGAAATATGCTTTTCTTATTGACTCGCTGGAAGACTTTCTTTTGTGCATTATTGAATATCAGTCCCTAATAATTTATACTAAAAATAGCAGAATGTTCACGACCAGCATTGAAAATTAGGAATATGAGTTATGAAATACTAATAACTCCTTGACTCTTGGCATCCATATAAGATTTCAATAATTTACAAATACATAATTTAGGTCGTATTTAAATTGCAATAGTACCGCAGCCTGCATGGAACAACGAGCATAGACATTCATAGAAAAACAACTTGTCACGTTATTGTTATTACAAAGTATTATTATATATTGTCACTTGTTACTTACCTCATTTAGAGAACTCTTCATACCTACCAAATTCCAACTTTTTCTTCCCGTAAATTTAATAAATTTGGTCGAAGTTGTGGTTCTCTTTAGCTCTAACATCAACCGTCGAACAAACAAATGCATTTTTTTTCTTTTTTGTAACTAACAAATACATATTGAAATCCTCATCTTTAATTTTTTTTTAAATATATTAGTTGAGCAAACCCCTGAATGTGCTTTATTTCGCCGAGTGTACCTTGTTTACTGTTTGATTTAAATTAAGAAAATAAAAAACTCGAATCAGCATTCACGTTAAAATATCGATAGATAGGTGAACAATCGTCTGAACCAAGTAGGAGTATTTTTGTGCTCGTTGTTTATGATGCCTTCATAATTAAACTCGCGAGTCTTAACCTCCTAAGAGTCTAAGACATTGTTTTCTAATACCATCGTCTGATATCCACCGGTAAAGAGCGAGTCTTTGATTTAATTGACCGGTTATCAATTTCAACCATAATACAATTATTTAATAATGCTTGGGCTGAACGAGATTATTCGCATATTAGAAGTATATAGTAATAACTACATTAAGAAGAAGACGCTGCTACACCTTTCCCTTTCATGAAGAGGCAAAAGAAATGGATTAAAGAGGATAGGGAGACAAAGGTGAAAGGCTCTATGACCCTACGCTTCCGTTCTCAATCATCTATCTCCTATCTCTCCAGACCTAAATTGACCCTACCATTTTCATATTCCCGTTTTTATCTCTATCACGTGTCCTCTTTTCCTCTAAAGTCATTTCTCTGGATAATTCTTTTTCATATAATCATACAATCTCTTTGTAACTATTTTTAGCGACAAACTGATTATTTTATCACAACCCGTCTTTTTTTTACGTGGGAGTGAAAAAAAAAAACTGAATGCAAGACGAATCTGGCAGTTTCTATGAGATTAGTATTTTTTATATTTTTTATGTATTAACCAGTAAAACCTAAATTACACACATGAGATTAGTATTTTTTATGTTTTTAATCAATTAGTTAAATGGCTTTTCTGTCGGAATTCGTTTTTACTAATTCGTATATTTCCATACGTTATAGAGTTAATTACTGATTGGGACTTATCGATCCACTTAATGATAAATAAAAAAATTGGTATCTCAAACTTAATTCTCTTATAACCGTTTTGATTAATTTGTTTTTAAAAAACTTTTTAGTTTTTAGTTTTTTTTTTCTTTCTAATCAAATAGAATCAGGCGTACCATTAGCATGAAGCATGGAGCTGTGGCTTCTACTAATTAAAATACGAATTAACCACATAAATATTTGTTTCATATTTTCTAGTTGATAATTTATTTGTCAATATGTATGCATTAGTGCATTATGTTAGTCTGTACAAATTAAGACAATGGTTAAAAGATTAAACTACCATATATTAAACAAATAATAATTCCATATTCAAATACTACACGAACGCGTGATATACTAATATAGGTAAGGTTTTCGTAACGTGTTGTATTATTTCGCGGCTCTTTATCTTCTTGCTTATTTGATTCGTAAAATTTTACAACTCGCTAACGCCAATATAATTATGGTTAGGCTCTTTGCATGACAAATTAAATTAAACTTCCCTTCTTGGTCGAGAGTTTATCAGGACGCAGTGACCAAGCTGTAACGTGTGGATTTCAAATCAAGATAAGCATCTTTTCTTTTTTGGTGTGGATGTTACTCCATCCGTTTCACAATACATGATATTATTCTTTAGTGTATAAAAATTAATAAATTTATTTTTTTCTAAAAAGTGGTTTAAAAAATATAATTTAAAAATCATTCAAACAATTATAGAAATAAATACAACATCTAATTGGTTATATAGTTTTCAATTAAATTAAAAATAACATAAAAGTATCAAAACATCATCTATTTTGAAACAACAAAATTTTTCTAAAACATCGTTTATTATAAAACGGAAAAGTAAACCAGTTCCGTAAACGTGAAAAATATATCTTATACCCTATACGGCTGTTAACCCAACATCGAACATTGACGTACAATAGTTGATGAAATGCCCATTTTTTAACGTATCATCTTTTTAAGAGAACTGTTTGTCAGTTATTACGTATAATCTTGCCAAACTACATAGCCAAAAATGTTGTTGCTAATCAATACTTCACCACTAGAGAAAGAAATTATTTTTTCTGAAGGTTAGGAAAAACGACAATATGGATATTTTGACTTACATAATATGCATGAAATCCTGATCTGAGGTGAAACTAGGTTTCAAAATTTACCAAGAAAAGTGTAAAAAGTTCTACTAGCCTAAGAGCTCCATCGGAAGCTTCTAAAAGGAGTTCTAAAAAAAAAACCAATAAAAATAAATGAAAAAAGAAAGAAAACCAAAGAGCCGGTGCCTAAAGAAGGAGTTTTAGAACCACTAAACACCCCATACGTGGCCTCTTCTTATTGGTCGTCTCTCTCTCTCTTCCTTGATCTCGCGTCATTGTTCTCCTTCTCCAAATCCTTCCATGATTGAAACTGAAATCACCTCGATGGTTTCTTCGTGTCTGAGTTTTTGTATTGATTTGAACCTTGTAAATCACATCTCTGCACTTCCTCCATGAATCACACCTCTCGCCTAATCAATCGGATCCCACCTCGGCGTCTTCTTCCACGGCCAGAGAGGAAGGGCATCGTCGAGATGAGAGCAGGAAACCAAGAGCTGAGTTTCAGGAAGAGCAGGCTCGTGTCCTCGCCGCGTCTCTTCGTGGTGTGTATATTCGTTTCCAAATTCATCTTTTTTTCTCTGTAAAGTTTCAATCTTTAATGTGTTTTGTGAGATTTCGCAGCCGAGGTTAGGTTGGACGGAGGAAGCGATGATTGCAGGCTCTAGATACTTGGTGTGTCTCCTTCCATTGTTGGGTCTTTCGCTGCTATTGTTGAGGTAAATGTCACAATGAACGTGATGTGTTTGTTAAGGTTAAGCAAATCCTGATGTTTGATGTGTTGCTTTTTCCTTTGTTGTAGTGCCTTTAACAACAGATTCGCTAGCAAAGAACTTCAAGTAGCAAGACTGACATCGTGTGGGTTTGTTGAGAAGACTTCTGTAGGATTTATACCTCACACTTCAGAAGGGACATATAGTCCAAAACATTGAACGGTCACTGGATTGAGCTGTAGTGGAAGTCTCTGATGCTTCTTTCTCTTTGTAAAGCTTGCTCATGATGGCGATATCAATCAAAGAAGCAAATAACTTCCTTCTCTTTGGATTCTGCAAGAACAGTTTATGGCAATCAGATAAGGATCTGCATATATATATTCTTTGAATTGGATTGGATACATTGATATGTGTTTGAAGAAAAATAACATAAGTTTAAAGTTTGATATCATCGTTTCATGTTGGGCAGAGAGTATCGTGATACATGAACGTTCTTGGATGACAGAGTCAAAGATGCTTTTGATCTGAAGAAGAGCATACAAGAGGTAAAAACAAAACCTTTGTCGCTATGCTACATTCTTGTTACTACTACTACAACTTGGAATGGTAAAACACATCTTCTATGGCAGACCAAGTATATAAAATGAGCAAATGTTTCAGGGATTGAATCAGTATTCATCACAGAAGGGATTCATGGCAGTGAGCTTGATCTCTCTATATAATTTGTAAGTTTTGTAAAATTTAAATTTAATAATTCAACTTCTAAAATTAAAAAAAAAAATTAAGAACTCCAAAAATGGACCATGATAAATTTAATGATATTACAAGGGGTTATAAACTTCACAAATTATAAAATTTACAATTAAATTAATCATTAGAATCCATTATGGGTTCTAACCATCGGAGATGGTCTAACCCGTTTAGACACTAGCCAAGAAATGGTATATCCCTCCGGTTCTTCCTTTTTCCCACCAGTACGTGTCTACCTACAATATATACTTGAATTTAATTATTTCCTAATATAAGTACGTGTCTACCTATAATATATACTTGAATTTAATTTAATTATTTTCCTAATATTTCCTAATATTCGCTCGTTAAGTCCTATAAATAACTAGCTTCTCTTCGAATATTCGGAGCCCAACTCCTGTTCCTCTTCACGCATTTTTAGTTATAGTTCTCTCCTTTTATAAAAGACACCCTTTGCTTCTGTCTTCTATCTCTTCTTCAAACTTAATATTTTCATTTCCTCTTTGACTATTTCTTCTTTTCTTTTTGAACACATTCAGAGGTTTAATAAGTAATGGGCTTCTCCAGAGCAAAACGTGTCACCGATCCACTAGCCGACGAGGTCAGGGCTCGTCTCGTTGGGTGCAGCTTCAGCAGCGGCAGCGAACACTCCGGCGACGGTATCGACGACTACGACGATGATTCCCCTTGTCTTTCCGATCTAGTCCAAGGGTTCTTGGAAGACGAAGCTAACCAGAGCGTTAACGAGGAGCCACGCTGGTGCGACAGCGACTCGGAATCAGACTCAGATTCTGACTCGGAGCGAGTCGACCTCCCTGACTTTGCGGAAGATATTGCGAAGATTCTGAGGAACACTCTCGGGGAAGACAACTACGGACGAATGGTGCTGTTTCATGTCGCGAGAGCTATGGAAATGCTGCCGTCTCTGGGATCTGATCAAGAACAGCGTGCCGTTTCGCGACGTAAGCTCATGTCCCTTCTTAGAGGGTTCGGACACAATGCGGCGATCTGCAAAACGAAATGGAAATCCTCCGGCGGCCTCACCGCCGGCAACCACGAGTTTATCGACGTCGTTTACACACCCGCCGCCGCCGCCTCGCCTCAGACCGTACGTTACATCGTCGATTTGGACTTCGCGTCGCGGTTTCAGATCGCCAGACCGACGGCACAGTACTCGCGTGTGCTTCAGTCGCTTCCGGCGGTTTTTGTCGGGAGAGGGGATGATCTGAAGCGGATCTTACGCCTCGTGTGCGACGCGGCGAGGTTGTCGCTTAGGAGCCGTGGCCTCACGCTTCCACCGTGGAGAAAAAACCGTTATTTGCAGACGCGGTGGCTTGGTTCTTACAAACGCACCGTGAACTTAACGCCATCATCTCCCGCCGTTAACACCGTCATGTGTCGTGCCATCGGTTTCGATAACGCCGTCGGTGACCGTCTATCTAATTTAAAGAATAGAGCCACGTGTCATTTTTTAACTCGTAATTTTCCTTAATCCTAGAGAATAATTATTCATTATTTAGAATTTCTTGTTAATAAAAAAAAATGCGAGAAAACAAGTAAATGAAAGCCAGAAAAATCCAGATTTTACGTAGAAGCAAATGTATTATACGCGGAAAATGAGCGTCGTACAGAAATCACAAATGTTACAAGCAATTATAGAGTGTGACAAGGACCTATAGAAACCAGATAAGGTTTTTTAACTTTTAACTGAACGAGAGTCAGAACTCAGAACTGGATGTTGTTCAGTGAAAAGACAGATCTGATGGACGTGAAGATTAATGTAGAGGATAACATATTATATTAATTATATGTCAACGTGGCATTGACACGTTAATACGTAGTTATCGCGTACATTGAATGTGACTTGGCGCAAAGAAGTATCGACCAGGCCTGATAAAAGCCAGGGAATATCGAACAAAAGTAGGATAAAAATTGGAGCACGTGGAACAAGATAAGGTTTATCTGTATTTTAATATTTAGCCGAATATTCAGTTTTTCTTTTTCAGACCACATTTTATTACCCACAACTGACGAACCCTTGTGTCTGGATATTATTACGATTTATATCCAATCGTTAATAGTTAATACGATTTTAAAATACTCAGATGGTTCACTTATGCATTAATAAACCATGTGATGCTGCAAATCGAATTGTATACTTCCCAAGAAAGATTTTAGGAGGTCTAAAAGATCACGACGACTCATGAGCGGAACGAGTCATTCCATATAGTTTGGTCGTAATTGATCTCATCTGCTCCACGATAATAAATTTAATGTTTATGGACCTAGCTAGTCAAATTTTCAAACGCCGCTGAGAACAATATTTTTATATATTACGTCAAACTATACATATTTACATGTTGATATAATATCACGTTGATACATGTTGGTGAAACTTTTTTCTTTGATACATTCTTCTTAACCTAATTATCAACCGATTAACTTAACTATTCCCTTTATATAACAAATGTGCTGTCAACGATGAATAAAATATGGATTTATTTTAATTAACCAATTTTCAACAATCGTTCGTTTTTGTTTTCTTACGGTTATTTTTTCAGTGGTTATTTTTTCAGTGTGTGAAAAATGTCCCCCCCCCCCTCCCCCCAAATAACTCTGTCGCTTATTGTTTTGATTTCCCAAAGAAGAAAATGATGCAGTAAGCTTAACGGTATAGAATGAACTGAGATTCTCTGATAGATACCTAAGATCTAGTGATGATGATGTTCATATCTACAGGTTTTATAGATTGCTGAAAGAATATGGTAATAATGCATGGGGTTTAGTTGATTTTCTTTTCTATTTCAGTAATCTTACAACCTAAACAAAATGGATAATAAACAACCCACTTATAACTGAAATTAGAGCAGTATATGTATATACAAAGTTGGTCAAAAATAAGTAAACATTGTCAAAAGAAATTTCCGACCATGCACATAGAAACATTTAGTTATACGTTCTCTAGTTAAAATTTCTGATATTTCCACCAATTATGTAAATACACTCTTTACGTAAAAAATAAAGAATATAGGCGGTATACATTCTTCTCGGTTTTCTACCTTTTTTTTTGTAGGCATAAGTATCAACGGTTTTCTACCTTTTAAAGACATTTTTTTTTTTTTTTTGTCAACAACCTTTTAAAGACATAAACATCAGAATACGTGTGTGACCAGGAAAAAGGAAAAAGGAAAAAGGAAAAAGGAAAAAGACGAATAAAGAAAAATAGGAATATAAAATAAAAGAATTGGCCTTTGGAGAAGGATAGAGAATTTGAAGTGGCCCAATGAATGAAGGGGCAGTCAAGCTGTGGGGTCTCTCACCTCTCCACGTTTTTTATTTTCAATTGTCTCTTCGTTTCGTCTCGCCTTCTTTTACAATTTTTCTGGCTGTCCTTTATTTAATTCTAATGATTCTCTTGGGAAGCAAACGAAAGAGTGATAGTTATACATATAATTTGTTCTGTCAACAAAATATGGAGTATTTTCTTTCTCTCAAAAAGTCAATGTTAAAAAGTCATAGTATTTTCTTCATACGCGTGATTCAGCCGACGTCGTACGGATTTTTAATGTTTGGACCGACGGTCCGGTTAATAGTTTCGTTTGTAGTTTTTAGGTTTTTGGTCCTCAGGCCTTTTTTAATTATGTATTTAGATCTCGGGCTGTATATTCTGGACTTGGCTGTTTTATTAATTAAAAAAAAAACCTCTGGAAAAAAAAAAAACAAGTTGCACTCAACACTCATACAAGCCAGCCAAAACCAGACTATGGTACACTCATTGGAGAAAATAACTAGCAATAATGTTCAAAAAAGTTATACTCTCTCCGTATCACTTTAAATGGTGTTTAGAAAAAAAATTGTTTCAAAATAACGAGTTCTCACTATTTTATATAGAATTTTTATATCATTTGAATTTTGCGATCAATTATAAAATATTATTTTTATTGGTTAAAATAGTTTCATTTAATGATATTTTTATGTAACCAATGTAAATTATATAAAAGTTTATATTTTTTTAATCATGTGAAAAAACTTTTAAAACCACTTATATTGATACACAAGGAATAACTAGTAAATACTAATTGAAATTTCATTCTTAACAGTCTACAAAATAGTTCATTGTTATATAGTTGTAGTACTCTATCTATTTCAAATTAGTTGGTCTTTAAGATTTTTACTCATTTTTGCATTAATTAAAGCTATTTCAATCAACAAAAAACATACAGTAGAATACAAACGGACAAAAACACTAAATAACATTAAAAGTTTGCATAGAAATTTAAAAATATCATTTAAATAAATATAAAAATAAAATTTTAAAAAATCAATGAACTGAAACAGAGAAAGTAATAGCTAAGAAACATAAGTTCAAGGATTGTCGTCTAAACGTTAAGAAACATAATAGCTAAGAAACATAAGCTCAAGCTGCTAATATGATAGCCATAAAGATTGCTTGCAGTGTGTTCAGGGAGCGACGATATCAATCCTATGTGGCTCAAGGTGGACCACAGTGGTTGTCCTCTCTACTCGAGGTAGAAGCAGGGTAGTAGCTTCATGCCGGTATCGCTTAAGGCTCCCTCACACAGAGACTCCATTCGTAGTTCGGCTGGGGGCCAGTCTTCTTTCTTGCGGGTTCTCCCTTCTTTATTTAGCATCTATTGATGTTCGTATCTTTTCCCCATTGTATTCAGGTCCAGTACAGTTTACTGGCCTAAACGTTTGGTTATTTCACTTCAATGAAAAAAAACTAACATAAGTTGTCTTCTGCTATTTCCTCAACTTAGATATTGATAATATGATATACTGAGTTAAAAAAAGTAAACAATATTATAATCATAGGAAAATGGCTGTATGCAAACTGCAAAGTTCAAATAGTTCGGAAAAAACTTTTTATACCCTTGTTAAACATTTAAGTGTATAAAAAGTTCCTATGTAAACTAAATAGATTATCAGCTCATATATTTTATTTTAAGGCAAACATAAATATTATATACGAAAAAAACGAGCTAGAATTAATTATACAACAATGGTTTTCTGGAGGAATGAGGCTATGAGGAGATTAATTATATGCGAAACATTAACATACACATACATACTCGAGTTAAATCCTGATCATTAAGTTGTGAGGGTTTTTAATTTGTCTTCCAATCACTTGAAGGAGTCAAGTGGGTTCTCCTAAAAATGGGCAAAATGAGAACAGTATATAGGGTTTGCTTCAACTAGCAAGCGGGCCTATTTTATATCCCCCATTTAGTATACGGATATCGTTTTTATGGATCGTTTGGTTGCTTAGATCCTGACTTCAAACCCCACTAATTTATTTGCCCGGAGACTCTTCACTCCATTTATGCAATAGATATTCTCCACGCCATTTACGTATAGATTCATATATTAGTCTTCTTTTTCAACATGGTGTTGGTCAAATTTTGAATCGTAATCATTCGAATGTAATTTGTTCACTCTCTACAGGGCTTTCATATGACAATCATGTAAACGTAAAGTATCCACGATAAGTTTTGAAACCAATTCTCATTTTTCTGTGATACACTAGGGATACCATATTTGTAAAGAATATGCTAATTAATGAATGCAAGTTTACCCAACTCTATGGAGTATGAAAACATGTTAAGGTTCTTTAGATACTTTTAATTCTTAGATAAAAATTAAATTTTATTTCAAAAATATTGCAACGAACGAACTGATAACAAAAGCTTTATAGGTTGGTTGTAAAAAGAGGAGGAAACAAAACAAAAACATATGGGTTGTTGGAAAGAAAAGCACGTGTCAAATGGGCCTCCTTTATGTATGTTCCGAATAACATAATAGTATGACAATGATATTGAATTTTCTCTCAATTATTGGTCTTGTCTTATATCTTACAACACTTCAATTGGTTTCCAAGTACGTCCAAATCCAATTAATGGTCTTCTATATTGATGTATGTTTGTGACAAGTTTATAAGATTTTCGGCTTTTGAAGTATATATGGACTTACAAATCACTAATACACCGGTCAATAAGAGATTTGTTTAAACTTCTCGTTGTGATCGTGTTTAAGACGTGTGCATTCAGTATTTAATATCTAAATCAACTGTAGATCTCCACAATGAACTATCGAAATTTTACACGGACGCTTCCTATTTAATCTTCAATCATTACGAACTCGTTGATTGTTCAACATATACGGAATATCAACATTCCCCGACAATGGCGAGGAACTATCGGAGTTCAAGAATAGAAAAACTACAAATATATGTCAAAAGTACAAATATTTTGCCACATGAAAAGTGTAAATACATATGTTCATATATACAGCAGGTATCTTTTTATATATCATATGTACAATATTATTATCAGTATTTTTTATACTTGTTCATCACTACTTACATTCCATTATGCCAACAATCACAATTGTCCAGAATTTCTACTGTATAAAATGGTTAAATCTCGTCTTGTAGATTTACATTATACGCATGGTACAAAGCTATTTGTATAGTATAGAATCGATAGTTGTAGTGTTGTACAAATAGCTACACATACATTTTAAAACTTCTTGTTCCGGTGTGCAAGAGATTCAACTACTTTGTTACCAACCAATGTTCTAGATAGGAGCGTTGTTATCACACAAATAAAACAAAAATAATAATGTCAGAAAGCAAAGGTGGCTCCGCAAGCAGGAAAAAAGAAGAAGAAGACAGTACGAAGATGATAAGGGCATTGGATATTGACACGTAGTGGCTAATTGGTGATTTATGACCAGCACTCCAACTAGGCAGTTGTAAGATTCTGTGTGTTTGGAGATGAGTGGTTCCCACTCCTCTGAAACACATAATTATATATTCACACACGTTTTCTAATTTCAGTAGATCAGCTTCAGTTCGAACCTAACATCACTGTTCTAACCTTGATTATTTCTTTTCACGGACGTCGAACGCCTGCCTTCTTACCGGCATAGAATGGTTGAATAATTGAAAAGTAAAATTATTCAAGAATACACATTAAATTTTAATGCAAAAATTTAAGTTTTCTAATTAACACAACCTAAAGTGGTAAGATATAAGTATATCACAATCGTAGTAAAAAACATTCAGTTTTCGTCACAAGTAACTTAGTTTGAAACAATAGTAGAATTTGGAAAACTTTCGCTGTTTCGTGGTTTGGTGGAAATTGTTGTTTTTGGTCACATGGAAGTTTTGACTTTGCTTTCCGACGGTGTCATCTTGTTCCGTAATAGAATGTTATTAAAGATGGTGCAAAATGAAATCTCGAGAAAGAAGTTAACTGCGATAACTCAGAGCATTTCCAATGTAACACTCTATTTTTTTCTTTTAAAATGGAGTAAAAGTAAAAATAGAATAAAATTGCTCCAACCCTACTCTATTTCCCATTCCATTATGAAGTGATGAACAAACAAAAAATAAACTACTCCATTTATGGAGTAAATTTCATTATGGAGTTGGGTTGGAGCATTCCTTACTCCATATTCATTTTTACTCTATTTTAGAAAAAAAAATGGAGTTGGGATGGAGATGCCCTTAGCGGGTCTTAGTCACACGACCAGTTCTGGGCAAAGCCTAACGAAACATTGGCCTTAGATCCCAAAAATTTTGAAAAAAATTACATAGAAAAAATCTCCAATTTTTTTTTAGGACCCCAAATTTACCAAAATTTTTTTTTTTTAGTTGAAATCTTTTAAAAACTGCCTATAGTCCCGTACATCTCAGGGACGGCCCTGCTTGGTCAACGTTCTTAATTCATCCAATCACGCATCGAAAGCTATAATAAAACTCGTTTCTTTTCTATTTTCATCTCTCTTTTTATTAGACACACAACAACACGCAAAAGACTTTCTCTCTCTGCTCTGTTCCCTCTCTAGAATTTTACACAGAGGAGAGAGAAAGATCGGGTTTTTTTGTTTGTCGGATCCTCTCCGGCTTAGTTTCCCATTTCACCGGGTTTGATTCTGGGAAGAAGAAGTTTTTCTAGTTCTTCTTCGCCGGCTTATGGTTTCCGGGAGGCGGTGGCTCCTTCAGCACCGCCATCGCCGGCTTTATCTTTGGGTGTAACCGATCTATGATTATGTGTTCTCTATTGTTCCTGTGCCTCTCGATCTGAGTCTTGCGTCGAATGCTGTTATGTCGGCGCGAAAGGATCGATTGTAGGCGGTTTAATCCTTGGTGATTTCGTAGATCGGAGTGTGTGCGATGGCTCGCTTGTTTGTGCCTTAGGGTGAAATTCATTGGTTTGGGTGTGGTTTTAAATCGTCAGTGATGTTTCCGGTGGCTTTGGATGAGATCTCGGGACTGTCCTCGATGGAGCTCTCCGTTGGAATAGTTTGGTGATTGAAGACGGGTACGGTGTTTTGATCCGGTGTGTTCCGGCGAAACTAGTGGCCGTTCTTCATCTTCTCCGGCTAATCTTGACGTTTCGGGTACTGATGTGGTGATCGGCTGACGCGTGTCTCAGTGAGACGGGGGCCTCAACACGTGTGCGGGCAAGAGTGTTGCTGGACGCGTGTACAGTAGTGGCACCGTTCAGTTTATGACTTTGGGCCTTGGGCTTGTTTTGTTTTTGCCCTTGACGGACTTTACTGTTTTGTTTTCTCGGGCTTTATGCTATTTTGTACTGGGCTTTATGTTCTGTTGACCCATCAATAAAATTAAATAGATGAAAAAAAAAAAAAAAGACACACAACAACACAGCGGGTGGAATAAAACGGCAGGGGTAAAAGGGTCAAAAACGAAATAGAGTGTGAGAGAGTGTCGGAGCGATGAAAGAGTGCAATGGAATCCACGCGGAAAGACAGCTGTTCCCATGTTGCCATGTTGGAATAACTCTATGGGTCCCACAACTTGACTCTTTTCTTCACCATCCAGAGACGCCAAGCTCTTTCTTTCGCCTCTCTCGATCTTTTAAACTTTTCCGCCGCCTTCACCGCCTCTCTATTCAATAATTTTAGTACATTCTTTATTGACACATTCATTCAATCTACACATTTTTGTAGTAATACGTACTGTATTACTCTTACGTATTACTCTATAACGATGATGGGGAAAAGAAAATCTTATAGGTCTATCCAGGAATTTTAACATCACGCATACGTTTAAAAAAAAAATGAATTTGTAACTTTAGTCAATAGACGGCAAACAGGACTTCATAGATAATTAGAAACAAGATCATTCATTAAAAACAATACAAAATATGCTAAACAGGCCAACAAACATCGATTTAAAATTAAATTACGATGATGTATTTGTTATATTGTTAGTTTTAGAATAAGCGAGACTTTGGGTTCTTCTAATGACTGGTTTAAAAATAACACTAAAGTTGGAACCCTTATTTATGTGAAATCCTCACATAGTCTTGGTAACCACCATCTTCATTTTTCATGCTCTCCACGTTAGCAGGTATTAAAGACATTGCTTGAAATTTGCTTTATTTTTTGGTAAGAAAAATGAAATAAATAGTGAGTGATAATTAGAACTACAAATAACGTGTAATGTGAGTTTATGAAAGACTGTAGTTCAAAAAAAAAAAAAAAGAGACTATTCGTGTCGGCTGTAGTTTGACAACGACGTGCTGCATTATTAAAACTCTTAAATAATTTTCAAAATTTTAATTACTAATAACTATGTATAAACAATGACGTGTTCTAATTCGGTGCAGGCCACAATTTTATACTACACTACACTACAACATTCCTTTTCTTCTCTCCTCTCCTCCTCATATATTTATTATTATTACTCTCTCTCTATCACAAAAAGATACTATCAATAAGAGAATTTAATTCAAACAATTCAACAACATAATCCGAGTAAAGTTTGGTGAGTACCCGGCGGTGGATCCGACGGAGATGGCGAAGACCGATGCATTCGATTCGGATCCGACGGCGATTGCCAAAGCCAAGGAACTGAAGCGTGAGATGAAGAAGCTTCTGACGAACATCGAGGAAGAGGATGGTTTGAGCATTCGGACAATCGATCAGTTGCAAGAGGCTCTGTCCGCGTTTAAACAAGCGACGATGAGGAAGATGGCGAAATCTTCTTCCCTGGAGATGCTAGAGACCGTGTCTTGTCCTGAGGAGTTTCGCTGTCCTCTGTCTAACGAGCTCATGCGTGATCCTGTCGTTTTGGCTTCTGGTCAGGTTAGTGACGTCACATTCTGATTAGGCTCTGTCGGCAAGAACCAAAAAAAAAAAAAAATTTAATTGAACTATTGTTAGTCGTATCTATTGGAGTCATTATCTTGTTTGATATAATATTCATACGTAATCGAATTAGAAATTAAAATTGAATTGAAATTTTACATTTTTATGTGTTTGATATATAATATTCATACAAATGAAAATTGAATTGAAATTTTACATTTTATGTGTTTGATAATATTCATACAAATCGAATTATGAATTTTACATTTTTATGTGTTTGATAATATTCATACAAATCGAATTATAAATAAAAATTGAATTGAATTGAATTTTACATTTTTATGTGTGTATTTTTGCAGACATATGATAAATTATTCATACAGAAATGGTTAAGCTCAGGGAACAGAACATGTCCCAAGACACAGCAAGTTCTGCCTCACACGGCTTTAACTCCTAATCTCTTAATCCGTGATATGATCTCTAAATGGTGCAAGACCGTCGGGTTAGAAACGACGACGTATCAATCCAGCCTTGTAGACGAGGAGAAAGCTGTGACTAGATCAGACCGTGAGATATTCAACTCCTTGCTCTGTAAACTCTCCTCTTCGAATCTTCAAGATCAAAAGTCTGCTGCGAAGGAGCTGAGACGTCTGACCAAGAAAGGCACCGAGTTCCGTGCCCTTTTCGGGGAGTCTTCAGACAACATCACCCGCTTGGTGAACCCTTTGTTGTTACATGGGTCTACCTTGAACCAAGACGAGCAACTTCAAGAAGATGTGATCACGACGTTGCTGAACGTTTCCATACATGATGACAGCAACAAGAAGCTCGTCTGCGAAAACGCTAACGTGATCCCTCTCTTGATCGATGCGTTGAGGCGCGGAACGGTAGCAACCAGAAGCAATGCTGCTGCTACTGTCTTCACTCTCTCCGCCCTGGATTCGAACAAAGCGCTCATAGGCAAATCAGGAATCTTGAAACCGCTTATCGATCTTTTAGAAGAAGGGAATCCATCAGCTATCAAGGACGCAGCCGCAGCGATCTTCACTCTCTGTATCGCTCATGAGAACAGGAGCAGAGCGGTAAAAGACGGTGCTGTTAGGGTGTTAGGTAAGAAGATCTCGGAGGGATTAAATGTGGACGAGCTTTTAGCTATACTAGCGATGCTTGTTACTCACTGGAAGGCTGTGGAGGAGCTAGGCGAGCTCGGTGGGGTTACTTGGCTGCTGAGGATCACCAGAGAGAGTGAATGCAAGCGTAACAAGGAGAACGCGATTGTGATACTGCATACTATATGTTTCAGCGACAGGACAAAGTGGAAGGAGATCAAGGAAGAGGAGAGTAGTCACGGGACGATAACAAAGCTTGCGCGTGAAGGAACCTCTAGGGCGCAGAGGAAAGCAAATGGGATCTTGGATAGGCTGAGAAAAGCTATGAATCTTACTCACACAGCTTGAGAGAATATGATTCTACAATCTGCAATGTAAATTATCTACACTCCATGCTTTTTTTTTTTTTGGTTTTAAGAATTTTTGTAAATTATTCTTATCTCTAGGATTTGAATAATAATATATATGGTTTTCCGTATATGAGGTTGTATGCAAGTAGAGGAAATCTGTGTGAATAGTTTTTTTTTTCGTTTGATGTTTTCTTCTTCTGAGGAATCAATAAAACTTATGTTGGCATTATTCAGGAGTGAATTGGTTTGGTCAACAAGTAACTGTGTAGTTTTCTGTTTTGTTTTGTATGAATTGAATACAAAAGTATTAAACTACATAGAAAGGCTGTCATGTCGTGTTCTTCACAACACTCTAAACTAGAAAACAAATCAATATTATATTCCACTCTCTCTGGACAAAAGAGTTTATTACAGAGTCGCGAGTTTCCATTATTTATCCTGTAATGTGATCTCTATAGCCCTATGTCATTCTGTTTTAGAAAATGCAGTCATTTTACTAACTATCTATAGCTAAGTACAACTGCATCATAATTTAGGAAGGAAATATACAAAAATTGTAAGAGTATTCAGGATTATACGTCAAATATTATAAAGGTTGAAAAGGCATGTATGAAAGCAATGATAAAATCACATGTACTTGGGTGTGTTCGATTGCTTGGAAGTTAGGATTGAATCACGACATTGTCACAACTCGTGATTCGTAATAATTAGGGGTGGATAGATCTGAAGAAAGCTGGAGAAAATTGGAATATTAAATAGGTAAGGAGAGGAAGGAATATGGAATCATCCTAAACCACTCTTAATTTGGTGTTTGTTTCCTCACCCAACTTTCACAGATAAGGCCAAGCAAAAGAAAGAATTCGATTCATCCAACCTTTTTTTTTATCCACGAGAAGTAACGTTTTTTACAATAAAAGTACATCTTTATTCTACGTATGGATAAAAGAAAAAGTGAAAAGAATCCTAAGAATCCACGACGGTGGGTTTACTCTTTACGTGTATGGAATCATATACAAGGAAAATCGTTTTTCTTTTTTATCTCTCTATCTATTCAAGTACCCCCAAGATATCCGCCTGATTACTAGGCAGAAGAATCGAGTGGGAGGAGAAATATCAGTACATGGTGATGCCTACAGTTTTGGGATTCTCATTCTTGAACTGTTTAGTGGAAAACGACCAACCGATGAGATGTTCGGAGGAGACTTTACCATCCGTAGCTGCATCAGGTCTGCATTGCCAGGTCAAGTTTTGGATGTCGCAGACGAATCAATTCTTCACAGCGGCCTTAGAATTGGCTTCCCTGCTGCTGAGTGCTTGACAAAGGTTTTAGAAGTGGGACTTGGGTGTTCTGAAGAGTCTCCAGCAAACCGGTTGGAAATGAGTGAGGTTGTAAAAGAATTAATCTCAATCAAGGAGAGGTTCTTCAAAGCCAGAAGAGGAGCTAGACATTGAAGTGTCGTCTTGTATGCTTGCTCCTCTTCAAACTTGAAGACTTGTAGAAGTATTCTATTTCTTCATGATATGCTTTGAATGCTGTGAAACATAATGCTATGTTATTAGTAGACAAAAGATGAATGTCGTGTTAGCAATTTGGTATTTGGAATTTCTATCGGTAAAACATTGCTTTATCATTGCCACCACGATCCTTGAACTATATCAACCCTCAGTCACTCAAGCGTGTTCATCATAAGTACATATAGTAATTATGGATTATAATCTTAAAGAGAAGACAAGATTGTTTCCTCATATATCTGAGCTAACACAAGTGTAAAACAATCAGGTAGGGAGTTCAAAACTTTTGGCTATTAACTTATCAAACGGATACAGACAAGTGGAAGGAACGATCTACTATCACATATGAAATAAAAGCAAATAGGTAGAGAGAGAGCAGTACCGTGAGAGTTGAACATCTTTAAGGCAAGAGGAAGGAGATATGGGATGACATCATCCGTTAGAGAGAGAGGTCTATTCATTACTTTGAAATTTGAATGTATCCACCCCATTTGCATAATAAGAACAATAATTATGATTATCGTAATCACTACTTTACCTTTTTTAACAAAGAGAATCCGGAATTATAACTCACAATCTCTTTGGTGGGGTGATAAGGTTAAGTAATGCAACTCTAGCTTTCATAGTTAATTGATAACTAATCACATTTTTCTACCACACGTGGCGTATGAGATTGCAGAGGAACTGCGTTATGGTTATAGAATAAACGCAAAGGCCCCATTGTGTGCAAAATAAATATATATACAAGGTAAGAGTATCTTACACTTGAACCATTGGCTAGTAGCAGAAAACACACGAAACTGAAAACGGCAACTTCAAAAGTCTGTTTTGTTCAAACACTGAGTAGTTAAACTCAATATCTCTCCCGCTTCATTGTGTGTATGTTCAAGGCCCATCTGAATCAACAACCCGTTTTGTAAGCCCAGACGTGCTTCTCTAGATACGCAGCCACTGCCTCTTTGATAGCCAGATTTGAAACGAGTTTGGATGGGTCGAGTTCCTCACGCGTTATAGGATCAAACTTTCCCACCTGTCAAGAGGTTTAAACGACCAAATCTTATCATGAATCTAAAAAGTATAAGAGAGAGATTAATGCTATAGCAAAGAGCGATGATAATGCCAACCTTGTTAATATGTTCAAGGATTGCTGCTCTTTCATATGTAACCCCACTTGGAGAAATCACAGGATCTCGGAATATCTCAAGAGTAATGTTGCAACACAAGTAATCTGGAACCTGCAAAAAACACGACACAGGATGGTATCGACATCAAATTTTGAATAGAGGAAGGGCTGTTACTAAATGGCTTTTGAAGAAAAGTTAAACGAACCTCAGTTGGTTTGTCTTCTTCAGCAGCTTTCTCAAAAACTCGATCAAGAGCTTTCAACTGATCAGTATGGGAAGAGTAGTCTTCTTCCGAGGACTCTTCTGTTCGAGACATATCTAAAGCACGTTGCTGATTAAGAGCAGCCACGCAAGTTTCCCTAAGACAAACATGAATATATTTGCCATAAAAGCCACAGTGAAGCATAGTTCCACGTTTGCAACTGGATTAAGAAAAGAGACATAACCTACTTCAAACTATTCAATTCCCACGAGCGCCCCGCGGAAAGCAGTTCCCACTCCATGTATTTTGCTTTAGAAAGCTCTTCCCATATTTCTTCAACCATATATCCTGTTGGATTTGCGCCTCTTCCAAAATCCAAAGCCTACACGAATCGTAGCCACATGAAGTTATCAAAACCATTGTTCTATAAGTAGCTGATGATTTCAACAGCTTAACCCATATCCCTCATGTTTTTTCTCACAAAAAGTATCCACTTACGATAGCATTCAAAAGAAAAGGATAGACACTCAACTGATCCCTTGGAAACGACACTACTAAGGTCTATATTATGACGTAAAAAAAACCATTTCCACTGTTAAATTAAGAAGAAAAGAGGATGCATACCCTTTGCAACGCCTTGACTCCATCAGCATATTCTTCCTTCTGCAATAACGCAAGACCTAGCATGTAGTGTGCCTGCCACATAGAACACAAATGTAACAATCCTAATAAGAGGGAGAGCCAAGAACAAAAAAAAAAAAAAAAAAAAAAAAAAATCAAAACCTTAACAGAATCGTGGTCAAGCTGAATAGCTTTGCGACAATCCTCTTCAACCCTAGTCCAATCCCTGAATTTGATGATGCCAACAAAGACGAACTCAACAGGCATAAGAACTGATCAAGATACATAACATAACAAAACATACATACTTTCGCTTCATGTGGCAGAGAGCTCGATTAGTCCAGTAAACAGGAACCTTCGGTGACAACGTTATCGCCTATACAATCCCACACAAACCAATTGTATATATATTCTTCTAAAAGCCGAATATGGATGATATAATTACGCTTTAATTACAATTAAAATCGAAACCCTAAAACGATGAAAATGAGAGAATCGGAAGTGAGATAAAAGCTTTTAAGTGAGCGATCGTGTTACCTCTGTGTAAGCATCGATGGCGGCGCCGAAGCGTTCTTTCTTGAAGCAGTTGTTGCCGTCTTCCTTTAACCGCTCGGCTTGTTTCGCCGCCATGGGGGAGACCGCGCCTGTCGCCATCTCTAAGACGATTCGATCGAAACGAAGAGATTCTCTCTTTTTCCTGCTACTCCTCACGCTAAACTTCTCCTCCTCCGGCGGCGCGTGCGTAGAATCTCTCCTGGGAATGAGTGTTTAGGAAACGAGACGAAGCCGCGAAATTTCTCGAAGGGAGGGGAGAGGCAAAAGGTCTTTTTAACCGGGTCAGCCCGACGAGACTTTGGGTAAAATCTGAATGTGGCATAAACGGCGTCGTTTTTCCTTGGGATCTCTTCGTTTCATTTGATTTATTAGTTTGCATTACATGGGAGATTTTTATCAAACAATTTACATTGACCGAAGAACCGGTTTATAATTGGGAGTTGGGACTAGTAAGTAGTGATTAATTAAAATTTTGACCAAAAAAATTTAATTACTGTCTCAAGTCCCAAAAGAGAATTTTATATCAACCTAACCTACAGGCTACAATTAACTACAAGTTGCACGCAGATCAACAAGTTTTAAGAGTAAATACAGCGACGACCACTGAAAGTCTCTTGTTACCTGAAGTTGGATGCGCCCGGTCGTGATTTGACACTTGGTCTTTTTTAGAATTAAGAAATACAGCGACGACCAATGAAACTAGGCAAGATTTCATTAGCAGCAGATGGACATTAGTAAAAAAAAAATATTATCTGCTAATAAGAGACATTTATTTGGAGGCAAATATATGAATATGTATACTGTATACATACCAAAAGAGAATCGAAGAGAAGAGACTCCGAAGTTCAAGCAAATAGTACTTTTTTTTTTCTACTTGTCTCCTTGGCTCCGACCTAGCCAATCTGTTGCTAACAACAACATCCAATTGAGAAGCGCGCTCAACAATCTCTTTCCTCTTCTTTGTCAACACATTGTGAGCAATCACCTCACGTCTTGTAAGGCCATCTTCAAAGCTACCGTGCAGCAAGCAACTTCTTGTTACAAAAGTATAGTAACTGCAGTTACCATTTACAGTTATGCATGCCATTATGCATCATAAGCAGATGTATGTTTTATGCATGTTCATTATGCATCATAAGCAGCTCTTTGGTATTATGGACAACAAATTACTTGAACCCATTTGGAACACGAGTGAGGAGTTTTGTGTGACCCATACCCACTGTTTGGCGTCAATACATATCCTTTGAACTTTCTTTGAACACGCGAATCAACACACATTGGCCTTCTCCAGCTTTCATGCAATTCCATTAAATGAATGTATAAACCATTGAAAAAATTAGGCATGGGCATAATATCCGTAACCCGAAATCCGAACCGAAAAACCCGATTCGTATCCGGTCCGAAATGTAAAAAATTTCCGAATGGGCATTGTAAGGTGGTACAAAACATATCTGAATCCGAAGTGTTATTAACCGAACCCGAACGAGTAACCCGAAAAACCGAAAAAAAATTGAAAAATCCGTAAAGATATCCGAAGAAACCGATCCGAATGTCCAAAATAATATACAATATAATTATATGAAACATGAATATATACTTCAAATTCAATTTCATATTTATTTTGATATATTATCTAACAATAAGTATTTAAAATTTAAATAACTACCTTAAATACTTAATTATATATAAATATATATTTCTTATGTTTTACTTTTAAATTTTAGATTTTATTTCGGGTATATCCGAACCTAGATTTTATTTCAGGTATATCCGAACCGATCCGATATAACCCGAAATCCGAATGATATATGATTACT
The DNA here is from genome assembly GCF_000695525.1 of Brassica oleracea var. oleracea. Lineage (NCBI taxonomy): Eukaryota > Viridiplantae > Streptophyta > Magnoliopsida > Brassicales > Brassicaceae > Brassica > Brassica oleracea. The sequence goes on along the minus strand of NC_027752.1, from coordinate 43,905,623 downwards.
TTATGGGTTCTATGATGTGATACAAAACCGACCCGAACCCAATGTGTTATATTCGAACCAGATCCGTACTTGCAAATTTACTAGAATGAGACCTAGGAGGTGTTATAAAAGAGAACCGAAATCCGAAAAACCCGACTCGAACGCCAACGGGTACCCGAACGCCCCGGCTTTTAAAAAATCTTAAGATGTGTGATGTCTGTTATAGACAAATGAACATTGTACGTTAGGATATATTTCTCCTTGACTGCTTCTAAGAGAGTCAGAATGGTTTATGTTGAAATACTTGTGAAATAATATCAATAATAATACTTTTAGAACTGTCTAAAAGTAAACGTGGAAAAAACGAGCTTACGCATAAAAATAGTGTGAATTCGGAGGCTAATATAATTGGCCACAATGCAAATGTGATGGAATATGTTTAGAGACTAATTAATGACGTTCATCGGCAAATCTAAGGACTACCTAGAGTGTGTGCAATTTCTTCTAAGACCTTTTCCAACCTATCTTTTTCCCATTTCTTGTGATACTTCCTTTGTCTTACGTATTTGCTTTAGTCTCTTGTCTGCATGGGATTTATTAATACTTTTGGTATAGTTAGTGTCGAGTACTTTTATATAAGTAGCGACGATAATCTTTATGATTCTTTATAGATTTATAATTAATGCTTAATAGCGTATGAAAGATTTTCATGAGGTCTAGTCGATATTTGTTGCTTGTTGTTAAATACCAGTTTCTCTCCCCATAATCCTGCCCCAAACTAGAATACACAAAAAATTAGTATCGTATGATTAAACAAGGATGTTTTTATTATGTCGAAGTAATTAACGGTGTAAACAGCGATATTCATTTCAAAGCATGCGTGGCGTTAAATTTTATGATTTGGTGTAGGTTAAAATGTTTTAATAGTTGACAAAAAAAAATCTAATTAATTTTTTTATGGGCTCCTATATATGATAGATATTTATATAATGAATATACTATAAATAGGAGAAGAATATTATATTTTCTACGGACCACGTGAACCAGAAACACATAGGGATGTTATAGATGCATAAACGTCAAGTATGCAATAATGCTTATGTAAGCAGCCTTTTAATGTCTTCTTATCCATCTTTCATCTACGGAAAAAAGAGAGGACTATTGCTATTGTCTTTCTTACGAAAACAACATCGACTTTTTCACGTATATATATTATTAGATTAAATAGAATCCCGGGAAATATTGCAGACATTAGGTATTGACAATTTGATCATCTGGGGTATATATAGTTACAATTTAATTAAAATAATGATTACTGAGTAAATTATTATGAGTCTAACACTACTAGAAGAAAGATATACATCAACACAGAAGTATGTCACATCAGTTCAAAAAATCAACCAATCAAACTATTCTAAACTTCCATATCATTTTACTTTTATACAAAAATTAAAATTTACGGTATTAACCAAAATAAATGTTTTGACTCATCGTCTACTTTCACGTAACTTTTTAATGCTATATGTTCCATAAATTGTGACGTCTACCTTCGGCCATAAAAACACCAATTCTTTAGTTGCCACAAATCAGAAACTGGTTCCATATATTATAAATTCTATAATGAACTTCCCCTTCCACTTCTAAAGTTAGGCTTCTAGCTCCTTCCTGCAGTAATTTCCGTTAGAACCTTAAGCGGCAGCAATACATCCTCAAACGACATTACTTTAACAATTCAATCCGCATCTCCGCCAGACCTCCTAAAACGTTGTCAGAAGGTTTCTATGGCTCTAGAAAGATCGCACAATCATGGGAATCGTACTCCTTCTGTTTGATGAAAAGGTAGTCTAAACCTAACGCCTCTAATCAATGTTTTCTGTTTTTGCAGAGACGGTCTACAATTTAAGATCAGAGTTATCAAATAAGATGATCTAACGAAAGATGATGGTAGAAGATCTTCGTGTGCAAGCGAAATGGGCGGCTTTACCGGAGGTGGCGAAGCTCTTGCCCTTACCAAACTTTTGCAATATATTTCTTCAATCAAGGCCGATTGCATGGCACGTCAACAGGTATGCTAACATGATCATTTACTCTGAATTCTGCCGGAAATGTAATAACCTAAGTGGTGTTTTTTTGCTATTCTCCTCAGGCGAATGATGCACATCTTAGCACCATGGTTGTTGAGCAGGTACAACTTTTACATAGTATCGCTTTGTGTGTTTTTATTATCTTTGTATTCTTTTTGTTGTATAGGATGTAGAGGGTATGACTGTGATGTCAATTAGTGTCGAAGCTGGTGCTCCTGGGGAGTCTTTGAGTGATGACAAAAAAAATTGTTGACATACGAGGTCACATGAATTCTCTTCGTGTGGATTCCAAACATTTTTACTGCCTCACTTTTTTTGAGAAAATATTTCAGGTGTAAGATATATATAATATAACATTCTTTGTGCTCTTTTATAGAAGCTAACATC
>NC_027752.1:43901231-43903108 GCF_000695525.1 Brassica oleracea var. oleracea | reverse complement strand
TTCATTCTAATATTTCATTTACTTTGCTTTTTGTGCTTACATGAAGCGGCCAGAAAACTTTAGTTCCAGAGTTACTCTTTGATGCCAAAAGTATGGTTTATGACAACTAATCTCAATAGCCTTTAGAAAGCATGTGTTTTAAGGCTACAAAGAGATGGTCCAATCAGATTACCATTCATGTGTTTCTTTTCCGTGAGGAGTCTCAGACGAAAAGGTTGAAAAGGATGTTTCAAACAAGATTCAAGATTCCATATCAATTTCTCGACACTCATCCTTTTGTAGACTTTTTAGTCCAATCTGATCACCATCTTTCATCGGATGTAAGTAGCATCCAAACTTTCATGGGAGCTTATACACTTTTTGATTTTTTTTAACACAAAGTTAAAATTTGATATGCTTTGTTAATTATTTAAGGTAAAGCATCAAAATTTCTTTATCTCGGAGATGAGAAGGCTCATCAAAGAAACGCAGTATACGCTGCTGCTTAACATTCAAGCTTCTCATGTGTCTGATTGGACTGATAACAAAGGAAATAAAGAAGCAAATCATAGTGTCGAAAATAGTCGAAGGAGATACATTGATGGTGAACATTGGTTCGATGTTGAAGGGAGCCAGGATTATGGGAGTGAATAAAGATATGTTGAGAATGCAACTGATCAGTCTAGAATGGATCAGTAACCATATTCCTTCATTGATTTGACGGATCTAAGTTCTGTTTTGGCAAAAGTTTGAGACTTATTCCTTACATAATATCTGACCATAAAATATTTATATTTGACTGAGATGGTTAAGTTTAGATTTGCCTGGGATGGTTGTTTTAGTTTTTAGGGCTAACTCTTCTTACTTCTTTGGAAGATAGACATATCTTATGGTGTGTTTTTTTCTCTCTGGACTAACTTTACGCTACCTTGAATTTTCTATATGTTTTACTCGAAGAGACTGAGGTAAAGGATTGTGCGGATGATTTTGAAAGAGATGAAAAATTGGATTTAGATGACAAATGAATCAGAGTATGATGCTGATGAATATGGTGGGGAGGAGTTTGAAGAGAGATAATTAAGACAAGAGGATCATGAGTTGGTAAATCAGTAGGACAAATAACTGGAGTAGGAAACTGAGGCAGAGAAAAATACAGGTGAGTTTGCCGACGAGATTGGAGATGGTCTGATCTTGAGAGTGAAGGTGATGAGGTGCATGCTTATCAAGAAGTCAAGTTTGGAGAAGCTGTTGATGTGTAATAAGAGCATCGTGATGTTCTCCATGATAGACGTAAGCGTAAAATTTTTGAAATATTCGTTGGAAGCTTAGACAAAGGTACTACAGAGGAGGATTAAAAAAAAAGGTATTTAGTCCATGGGCAAGTGAATGACTTTAGGATTATGAAGAATCCACAGACAAAGAAGAGCAAGAGTTACGCTTTTCTGCTTTTTGTATTTGTGGATTAGGCAAAACGAGCTGTTAAAGAGCTTAGAACCCAATGGTAATCGTTTACACTTTAGTATTTAATGGAGCGTTTTGTAGCTTTACACTGAACATCACTCTCTTGGTCATTTTATGTTTCCCCTTATATATAAGGATTAACCATATTAGGCAAACATGATGCTTATTTTTTTTGTTTTTTTTTTCAGTTCTCATTCATCCATGTACATCTTCTATGTTTCCTCTCATTTTAAGAATTAATCAAATTTATCATCTCAAACTCAAGCGTGCAATATTATAAAATTATGTAGATGCATGGAATAATAATCTTTACCAATCAAAACCAGGAAAAAACACAAAAGCCAAAAATTGTGAGACACACATGTGATTAAGATACGTTGCATAACCTGGTTAATGTAAATTAGATAAATCTCCAAATGTGGTAAATAAATAAATAC
>NC_027752.1:43892586-43898347 GCF_000695525.1 Brassica oleracea var. oleracea | reverse complement strand
GTGTCCTGATAACGAGGTTTCCCACAAAATTTGCATATATTCCGTGTCTCATCCGCTCTCTAGTAGATCATGCAGTTGTCAATACATACATCTATCACTTCATACGGTAGTTGAAGACCTGCAACAAGTTTCTGAACCTCGTAGTATGAACCCGGTGCAAGGTTATCCTCAGGTAGAATACCTTTGACAAAATCAGTAATCGCATCCATACATTCTTCAGCCAAATTATAGTCTGTCTTAATACCCATTAATCTAGTTGCAGATGATAAGACTGAATGACCATCTCTACAATTTTGATACAAAGGTTGTTTTCCTGCATCCAACATGTCAAAAAATCTCCTAGACTCGGGGTTTGGTTCTTCCCCTCTATAATGATCATGTACCATCTGCTCAGTACCTACACCATAATCTATATCTGTTCTAGATTCTTCTAACCTAATATCAGGCTGAGGTTCACTAACAGGCTGAGGTTCGCTAGTACTACCATATTCATAACCAGTTTCCCCATGAAGGTACCAAACTTTATAATTACGTGAAAACCCTTTCATATACAAATGAGTCCAAACATCAAATTCTTTTATAACCTTATTATTATTGCAAGAAGAGCAGGGACATCTTAACATACCACTTTTTGCATCCGGTTGCTGTTGAACAAGCCTCATGAATTCTCCAATCCCTTGAACGTATTCTTCCGTAAGCAAATTGGTGTTCGGATCCAAATGAGGTTTATCCATCCACGAACGATAATAAACTTCTGAAGACATGATTTTCACGGAATTGTTATGACTAAAGAGAATGAAGAGAGAATGAAGTGTGAATGAGTTGAATGAGGAGGGGTTGTATTTATAGGAAATTGCTTACGGACCTCCGACGACTTTCCGACGAAATTCCGACGGATGTAAAGAAGTCCGTCGGAATTCCGTCGGAATTGTCCAATCCCAAACGGCTATACAACGGTCATATGTATTTGTCGGCAACGGTCACATGGTTCGTCGGAATTCCGTCGGAAAATACCGACGGAATTCCGACGACTTTGCTGTTAATCGGAATGTCGTCGGAATTTCGTCGGAATATACCGACGAACTTCCGACGACTACAACGGTTACATTTTTTATCGGAATGTCGTCGAAAAGTCGTCGGAAAATTCCGACGAACCGTATGTCGTCGGAATTCCGTCGGAAATGGCCGACGGAATTCCGACGACTTCATTTTTTTGGATTTGGTCGGAAATTTGTCAGTATTCCGTCGCAAATGTCCGACGACCTTGGTGTCCGTCGGAAGATCCGTCGGAATTCGGTGTGTTTTCTTGTAGTGAAACATGATGCTTATTTATTATTTTATTTTTTTTCAGTTCTCATTCATCCATGTACAACTTCTATGTCTCCTCTCATTTTAAGAATTAATCAAATTTATCATCTCAAACTCAAGCGTGCAATATTATAAAATTCTGTAGATGCATGTAGTAATAATCTTTACCAATCAAAACCAGGAAAAAAACACAAAAGCCAAAAATTGTGAGACACATATGTGATTAAGATACGTTGCATAACCTGGTTAATGTAAATTAGATAAATCTCCAAATGTGGTAAATAAATAAATACTGATGGAGATGCTCCTCAGAGAATCGGCACGTCTGCCACCAATGATCTTGCATGCATGGGTAGCCGACAAAAAAATAAAATAAATAATGTTACTGAACCAACAACATAAATGCGGAAAAGTAAATATCGAGTTTGAATGTACAATTTATTTTAAGTTTGTGAACACCTATAAATTTGAAAGTTTTTATCCAGTTAAAATTTGTTTATTTTGCTAAGAATAATATTTTCCTCGTAGTCATGGATTTGTTACTGTTGATTATTTAATCACTAAAGTTTAATTATATAATCACTAAAGTTTAATTTTATAAATTTCTAACTCCAACAAATTAGATTTTTAAAGTTAAAAATAAATTTCAAACAAAATACATTAGTTTGTTTACACATCAAAAGAACAATATAATTTAGTTTATAAATAATATTAGCTGAATATTTATATGCATCTATATGTAATATAATCTATATACTCAAATATAAATGATACATTAACATAAAATTAATATTAAAAATTTAGATTTTTTGCTTCTCCAAATAAAAGTATTAACCACCTCATATGAATGTATGTATGATTTAGTTTTCTCTCTATTCTATCCAGCAATAATTTCTTCCTGAAAATTTATGTAGATACTGAACTAAAATACATGAAAACTATGAGGCCAAAGGAGATATCACCAAAAACTTACCAGAGACAATAAATTTTTTGCTGATTTCCAAGTTTAAACTCTGTATTTTTTAAGAACAGAATAAACAATTGATATCGTATATGTATATTACACTAAAAGAAAAATATATATATAACAATATAATCCGCGCGTAGCGTGGAAATGGACCTAGTACAGATAAAAGAGCAATTGAGGGAGACGGGCATTGATATATACTCCTTATGTTTCATTATAAGTGTTGTTTTAGGTTTTGGCACACGGATTATGGAAACAATTAATTTTATACATTTCCTGTAAAAAACACTATTACTTATACACCTAACCATATTTCAACCAATAAAAAAATAAAATTTGCATAAAATTAATAAAATTTGCATTGAAAATCGAAAACGACACTTATTTTGTAACGAAAAAAATTCTCTAAAACGACACTCATACGAAACGGAGGGAGTAATTTTTTTGGCATTGATATATTTACATTCAAAGTTGCCCAACAACTACGAAGGAAAAGCGAAAACACAAGACAAACAAGGAAATTAAATTTGTTTATTTCCAGTCCATATGAAATGACCCTTTGTTCAACATTATCGACACTACCGTTTGGGAAAAGAAAAAGACAAAAAACAAAAAAATTGTCCCTACAAACTTCCTTTTAAAATTTCAAATCGAATTGAAAGTTGTAACTAACATAACCTTTTTGATAATAAAAAAATATATTATCATTTCCCATTTTAACGTTGTCCACCTTTTGGTTATGTCAATTTTCTGAATTTCATATACAAAATCCAATCTACATTTTTTTTAATCTCACGATGGAGAAACTTCAAACCTTTACACACAAATAATTCAACGACGAACTATGCGCGTTAACTAACTAGTAAGTTTTTCGTGCTGAATGCATGCATAAATCACGGTAACACCGCATTATATTCCCACGAACAACTAACTAATAGTAACATTTCAACTCATTTGACTGATGACAATATACACAACTCATATGATTAACAAATAAGCAGAATCTGTATTTATCTGAAATTCATATACAAAGTTCCATCTGCTTTTATTTCAGTTCAAAAAACTTTTTCGATTTTAATCTCACAGCGACGCCCAAGGTAAAAGTCATGCCTATGATTAACAAATAATTACATTTCAACCCATCTTGACTGGAGTGCACACAAAACCTTAAGTTGACAAATAGTAATAAAGTATAACAAAGACGCCACTTGCAGTCAACTTCCAAAAAGAACACGCACTCTCCACATGCTCTCTCTACCCAAATTCTTCCTTCGTTTTAAATCATCACCGATCTTTTTTTTCAACAAACACCGATTAACATCGTGAACGTGACTTTACTTATCTAGCAGTCAACTCAGCACGTGGCATCATCCTAACGGACCTTACCTGATTCCTTCATCGTAGGAAGCGGTGCACTGAATCATCTCCATATCTTTTAGGATATTATTACCGTCTATATAACCTAACGTTACATGTCTAAAGTCTTTATCAAATACACACACACACATAACACCAGAACTCAGCCATGGCTTCACATTTCTCTCTTCCTATTGTCTTAGCCGTTGCTTGTTTCGTTTCTCTCATCTCACCGGCGGTTTCACAAACTTGTTCTACTCAGAACATACTCACCACCCAGAAAACTCCCTTTCAGACTTGCCTAGACCTTCCCGTACTCGACTCCTACCTTCACTACACTTACAATGCAACCAACTCGTCTCTCTCCATCGCCTTCGTCGCCACTCCAGCTCGACCCAGCGGCTGGGTCGCTTGGGCTATCAACCCCACGGGGACTGGAATGGCCGGGTCTCAAGCCTTCGTAGCACTCAGATCCAGACCCGGTGTGGCTCCCGTCGTGAAGACGTACAACATCAGTAGCTACAACAGTCTCGTCGAAGGAAAACTCGCCTTCCACTTTTGGGATCTACGCACCGAAGCCTTGACCGGGAACAGAGTCGTGATTCACACGTCGGTTAAGGTTCCGGCGGGAGAGGATAGCGTGAACCAGGTGTGGCAGATCGGTGGGAATGTGACCAACGGTCGTATTGGAATTCATCCTTTTACTCCGGCTAATTTGAACTCTAAAGCCGTTCTGAGATTTAGTGGCTCTGACGCTCCGGCCTCTGCTCCGGGAAGTGGCCCTACCACTCCCGGACAGGCGGGAGGTCCAGGGAACGCGGGCTCGATGACAACAAGTGTAAACTTCGGGGTCACTTTGGGAGTTTTGGTTTTGTTGGGTAGTATGTTTATTTTCTGAAGATGATCTTTCTCTATCTCCATTCCTTTTTCTGGCACAATAATGGATCTCCGTTCTTTTTAAACTTGGGCCATTTACTTCTTTTGTTTTCACCTTACCTTCCCTTGTCTCTCACATTATTCTGAGTTGTTATTGGATTGTATGGACCATTACTACTGTCATCTTATCTACTTAAGATTACTGCGTATGCTCATTAGTTTAGCGGTCTATTTCCACATATTCACGTAGATATTTTCTTAAGATACTTTCGTCTGTGCTGTCTTTTTAAAAATCAAATAATTCGTAATAGAAGTTTTAAATAAACAAACCAACAAACCTTAAACGCATTAACATGTTCGTGTGTTTCTCCATTTCATTTGTGGATATTTCATTTGGAAGTTATAAGAATTCACAATCTGTTGTTGTTGTCGGTGGTTCAAACCATATACATACTGATGATGCTTTTGTACAGTAATTAGTAACATTCGGTTTCTTATTGCTTCAACAACATATGTTTATCATGACAAATCAAATCACTAAACCTAACTTCTAAAAGGAGCAACTTTAATGTTCAAACTTTGTTAATCGTTAAAATTCGTCAGTAAAATATTTTTTTTTGGACAATCAGTAAAATATTTAAACGTTAAAATTTGGTCACTAGTATGTTTATAAACCGGCTACAACAAACCGAACGTAGTAACTACTTACTACAAACTTAACTAGCAAGTACAGTACTCGGTACAAGCACACTACCCATCATTTAGGCCATCTTCAAAGGGGGAGCACATGGGGTGTGCTTGGGCTTAATATATTTGGATTTAATCCAAAAGTGGGCTAAGAGCAGTTTGGGAGGGCTTGTCGAAGAGCTGTGCTTAAGGGAAGTGTTGGTCGACGTGGCAAGTGTGTATTGGTCGAAAAAATGAAAGGGAACACGGGTTTTTCTTTTTCCCATTTCCTAGGGTTTGCGATCTATCTCTCTGTCTCTCGAATCCACAAACGGCGATGAACGGGAGAAGCCAGTTCCGTTCGATTTCCGACCGAAGCACACCGTGAATCGATCTTTTATCTCCTCCTCATCGATTTAGGTTTGTAGGTATGGGTTAAGCGTTTTAATCGATCTTATCCATTGTTTACGGTTAGATTCTTAACAAAATTTTGTCTCTGATCTTTTCTCTCCTCGTCTCCTCGTCTCCTTCGTTTATCGTTCTCATCGGTTTAGGTTTGTTGGTATGGGTTAAGCGTTTTAATCGATC
>NC_027752.1:43829703-43889847 GCF_000695525.1 Brassica oleracea var. oleracea | reverse complement strand
GCGAAAAGATGTTGAGCGTGCATTCGGAGTCCTCCAATCTAGATTCGCGATAATTAAAAATCCATCTCTTTTATGGTCGAAAGGTAAAATAGCATATATTATGCGAGCATGTCTCATACTCCATAATATGATTGTTGAAGATGAACGAGATTCATACACTCTCGAACAAGAATTGAAACAAGAAAATGGAACCGGAACTACTCCGGGTCGTTCATTTTCAGTAAGTATGGCTTCAAATCTCGAGGGTTTTGGTGATGGTCACACAAGAATTCGTGATAGACAGGCACATCACCAATTGAAAGAGGATTTGATTGAGAATATATGGAATAAATTTGGATATTAAACTTTGTATTAATTAAATAAAATGTTTGTTTGTTTAATTAAATAATATGTTTGTTTCATACAAATTTCCAATTGTATTTTGTGTTTCTTTTTTTTTTTGGAATCAATTTTAAAATAAGTTTTTTTGTTACATTATTTAATTAATTTTATTTGGTTAAGCACACCCTTAATTAAGTGATCTCCTTTTGAAAATGTCCCATGTTCCTAGCCTAAATACAATATTATACTACTATTTTCACTCTAAGCACACACCTAACTGCTCCCCCTTTGAGGATGCCCTTATATACTAAAACACAAGTCACTCAACCAATTATATTTTAGCATTTTGCCACATAATTTAAAAATAAAAAAAAATTTAAAATAAAAAATAAAAAATAAAAATACAAAAGGCTAAACGTTCACTTAGTAATATAACTTTTTATTAGAAAATCAAAAATATTCTCTCAGTCCACACCTCCACGATCTAGGATTTTCCGAATAACTGCCTCCACTATATCATTTATACTTCTGCAAGGTTATTCTTTTACCGCAGGTTGCCTAAGAAACACTTTTTTCTCCTTCTCTAATCCGGTAATCAACAAACTCGATGTGGACATGCAAAGCTTCTTATTTTACTCTCCATTAATCACTTTAGATCTCACTCTTTTCTCTGCTATGGTTTTTATCATTCAGGCCTCACTTGCTCACATGCAATGTTTTCTTCGAAAAGGTCAAGGTTATACATTTTTCGTCATGTACACAAATTTTTAATTGTAAATGCGATAATGAACAGGAGACACCAGACAAGGAAATTGATCATTCTTAAAACTTTTTTACTTTTTGTGCAGTGTAAAAGAACGAGAAGGTGCTTTGTATGGTGAGTGAAAATTTTCAGAAGCAGACGCGACTGAGCAGTCTCAGGTACTTTGGTCTGACCTATTTATATTAGTTATGTACTTTTCAGACATTGGATTGGTTTTATGTTCAATCTTTTTGAATAATCTTAAGTGCTCTTTCTCAACTATTTAACATTCTGACTTCTGTAAACTTTGCACGTTGCAGCATATTCAATTGGGTCTTTGTATGACTTCTACTCATCATTCATCTTCACTTGCTTCTTTAATCTCTTAATAGGATAAGACCTGCGCTTTGTACATAGAAAATTTATATGAAAATTATTTAAGAAATATCGTATGGAAAATAAAATTTATATTCTTGATCGAATAAATATTTTTGGCCCTTAAATAAATTTTTAAATTTTTTTTGTTAATTATATAATTTGTTTACTAATGAGCTGAGCCCATTTTAAAAATATTTTTGGTCAAAAATCATTTACCGCATAAGAAACTAACGTTTAGGCCGAAGAATCTAAAGCCTACTATTTGGTTACAATGAAAATATGTGAGCTTGGTTTTATAGTATGATTTAGCAATTTAAAAGTTAATTATGGTTATGAGAAGGTTACGTTCATGTGCCAATCCTAAATATCTTCAATATTTTTCTCATTTTTGTGTTACTTTTTTCAATTTGGTTATTGCTCGATATATTGATTTTTTAGTTTATTCTCATTTCGTTATTTTGTTTTAGCTTGAGATTTAGAAAGTGTTTAAGATTTAAAATTATTAAAGATATACATACTTAGGTTAAGATCTGCGCCTTGAGCAGAATAAATATTTTTATATTTATTACTTATTTTATGTTTTTCTGCATATTATGAAATAATAAAATAATAATTATATATTAAATAACTAAGAAATCAGTTATTATTATGTAATAAATTGGCGTGCACATATAAATCAAACGATAGCTCTTGTTTATTCGCAATCATTTTAGGGTAAATAAATCAAAACAATCAATCTTATCTATCGTATATGATATATAATTTAATTTAAATGATATTAATATAGATATATAGTATATTATTAATATGAATATTTATTAAATGAAGTTTCTACTCATATGATTTTATGATTATTTGCATATTTGTGTAACAAAATTTTACACCAACGATTTTTTTTTTAGTGTGGAATGTTTAATGGTTTCAATAATTTATAACTATTAAAAAAACAATGAAGATTTCAAAATTAAAATATTAACTTTTCAATATATGTTCAACGTAGATATCAAAATATGTATTTTCATATGATGTATATAGTTTAAATTAAACGATATGAAATATATATATATATAATCATTGTATCTTTTCTCCATGCTGTAGAATACATGACCTCTGCATGGATACTGATGGATTCTTCGGAGCGGATCAACAGAAACAGTTTCCAGATTTACAACAGTGGCTTGGAGCCCAGAGGGCGAGGTTCTCAGCAGCGATGGAGTTGGATCTTACACCAAAGTTGCCGAAGCAAGTGTACGGAGGAGATGGCGGATCTTACTTTGCATGGTGCCCTGAAGAGTTGCCGATGCTTAAAGAGGGAAACATTGGAGCCGCAAATCTTGCTCTTAAGCAGTATGGCTTCGCTGTTCCTCGTTACTCCGATTCCCCAAGGTTGTCTATGTTCTTCAAGGTTAGGATTCTATCTCTTTTTGTCCTATATTGTCAACTTTTTGTGTGTATCATGCAGTTTTGTATAATATGTTTGATTGATTTCATTTTCAAGAAATTTTACAAGTGAAATTATGATCCCTAAACCCTAATATATGTCAAATAGATTACATAGTGATAGTGTATGCCAAAACATAACCCTAGGTTGATCTAATAACTTGTGTGTTTGTAAGTAGGACCTGTTTTTTTTTTTGTAACGGTGGTTCATTATGCTTTAAGAAGTTCTAATAATTAGTAAAAGTTTTTAAAAATTTGGACCAGGTCTAAGATTTTGGCCATAAATAGTAAAAGTTTTAATATATTTTTTTTAAAAAAAATTAAGACCTATTTATATATATTATTTTTTAAAGAAAAATTGAGGGGTCAATATCAAAATTTCATTGAAAGATTGTTATTTACATTTGTGATTCAATGTTTCAGGATTTGGAACGGCTGGAATTGTCCTCCCTGAGAAGGAGGAGAAGGTGATCGCCATCAAGAAAGGTGACTCTATTGCTCTCCCCTTCGGAGTGGTCACATGGTGGTTCAACAGTGAGGAAGCTGATCTTGAAATCCTCTTCCTTGGTGAAACCCACAAGGCACACAAAGCAGGACAGTTCACCGACTTCTACCTCACCGGCTCAAACGGAATCTTCACCGGTTTCTCCACTGAGTTCGTAGGCAGAGCTTGGGGTTTGGACGAGACCACAGTGAAGACACTCGTCGGTTCTCAAACAGGCAAAGGCATTGTGAAGCTCGATGCAGATTTCAAGATGCCACAACCCAAGGTAGAGGACCGTGATGGGTTTGTGATTAACTGTTTGGAGGCTCCTCTTGATGTTGACATCAAGGATGGTGGGAGAGTCGTGGTCTTGAACACCAAGAACCTTCCCCTGGTTGGGGAGGTTGGGTTTGGAGCTGATCTTGTTCTGATTGATGGACATTCCATGTGTTCGCCTGGTTTCTCTTGTGACTCGGCTCTTCAGGTGACTTACATTGTTGGTGGGAGTGGAAGAGTTCAAGTTGTTGGTGCTGATGGGAAAAGAGTTCTTGAAACTCATATCACTGCTGGTTCTCTCTTCATTGTTCCTAGGTTCTTTGTGGTTTCAAAGATTGCTGATACAGAAGGCATGTCTTGGTTCTCCATTGTGACTACTCCTGAGTAAGAACACGAGTCCTTGCACTCTTTGAGTTTTTTTTTTTTTTTTAATTGAAAGAAACTAAGAGTTTGTTTATGACGTGTGTGTAGTCCGAATTTCACACACTTGGCTGGGAGGACATCTGTGTGGAAGGCTTTGTCTCCAGAGGTTTGACAGGCTGCGTTTAAGGTTGATGCAGAGGTGGAGCAGTTGTTCCGCTCAAAGAGGACTTCGGATGCAATCAGCTTATCTTTAATTGTTGTTTTTAGTCTCTCCTTGTGATTCAAGGAACTATTCTTAGTCTATCATATTTGGGGTTTGATTCTCTTCCTGTTGTTTTTTTTTCAACCGGTTCTTGTTCTCTTTGTTAAGGTTTTATTGAAATAAAAGACATCCCTATTTTACATTTGTTACTTGCAAACTTTTTCAACGTTTACGTTCGAATAGAACCGCACAATTAAATTTAAAACCCATATCCTCCTCATCATAATGGGATAGATTGTGTTCAGTAAGTATATAGATGGATATATACGGGAGTAGCCGTTCCAATAATAGGCTGCCGTTATAGGCAGTTCATAATGTATTTTAAATTAATTTTTGAAGCATTTTATATCTATGTGACACTTATTATTTTGATTATTTTAAACCACATGCTAGTGGTCGGGTGGTAGCATGACGTTTCAGCGTCTATAAGCGAGCTGAGTTCGAATCCGACTACATTTAGATATCCCTAACACGTGAAAGATTATAGAGAGATGAGAGATCTAACGAACGAGTTTAAGAATAAGCGTTTCAAACGCTTGGTATCAAACGTTGGCGTCACCGTTTGAACGTTTTCCTGCATCAGGACTCATGGTAACTGTTTCCATCTCGTCCGTCTCATGGCCCGCTCCCACTTCTCCTAAACGTGCATTCAAAAAGAGTTTAATAGCATTTCGTTATGTAAACAAATAAGTAGTCTATATAGATTGTAATAAGCTTACCTTGTCCACCAATAATTATAGTAGTGTGTTAGTAACAGATTTCCAAGAAAATACTAACTTGGAATAGAAAATAGTAGACATTATTTCCAATAGTTTATACAAACTACTTTTTTTGTTGTTTTTGAGTTTGACAGCAATTATATAACGACCAATAAGTTTTGGGGTCTTATATATATTCTTAATTTTTTTTTTTATATTCTTAATAAAAATGGTAACATCTCTCCTGCTAGAAGACTTGTATATATTAAAACGTTTAATTCTAAAACATGGGCTGGTTTAGTTTCATTATGTTGGTCTGCTACTAGTCATCAATGTCGATTCTGTTAAAAAACTAAAAATGTGGTAATGAAATCTTAAAATTTTTTTACCAAAAAAAAAACATGGTCTGGTTTACATCTATTAAAAATGGAGAAGTATCTTCGTTCGTTAGATAAATGCACACGGTCGGTGAAATAATGGAAGTAAGTTATCAACATATTGCCTACTTATTCCGACTAGTTTTGTATGATAATTTGATACTTTTCTATGCAGATTCATTTCAAATTTTAGTATAATTTATACTGTCACTTTTTATTTCTGTGTGGTGTTTTCGTGAACTTGTAATAATTATTTTACATAGTTGAAGACTCGAATCAATTTTTCATATATGTGTTATTTTGAATTTTGTCTTAGACCATAATTTTATTCACGAAAAAGAAAAATTCACGATGGGTTCTCAGAAAGTTTTTGGGGGCCTAACAATAGTATAATTTTTTTTTCTTTTAACTGAAACCACTTCTTCCTAGTCCTAGACACTATGATACTAATAACAAAATAATTTTAAATTTTAAATCCCGAAAGAAAAGCTAGCTCACTAGCTATGGACTTATAGTCTATTTGTATATTTTGTAATACTAGAATAAATGTCATCTGCAAAATAACAAAGACACTATACTCATTTTTATTGGCTTATATCTTTCTTTAATTTATTCAACAATCAATACTAATAGTTAAACATTTGAAAAATTATTTTATTTTATTTATAGCATTTATCATTCAAATTCAACTTGGGAAATCAGGAAAACAAATTTCTCACATTATTTTGTCCTAAAAAAAATCTCACATTACTTTTGAAAAGCAACTTGTTATTTCCTTCGACCAATAAAAACTCCCCACGTGTCAAAACGGCGTGGCTGAACACAGCCCCATGTGATCGACGTGGCAGAACCCATTCCCTGAAAAGCAAATATTCACATCACAAATCGTATACCTAAAACCTACGCACTATAGGCCTCATACTTATTATCCGAGATCATGATTCGATCTGATATCCGCGCCGAATCCGTTCCAAAAATAAGATATTCGGGATGTTCGGATACAAATCCGGATAGTAAAATATTGGATCCGTCCAAATGGAATCGGATCCGGATATCTTAACTTTTACATCCAGATATCCGGATTCAGACCCGTATTTAAAACACATTTAATTTTTAAATTTCAGTAATATTTATATTTGATATATTAATATTCTTACATAAATTAATCTTATAATATTATTTTTGGTTTAACAATATTATAGACATATATAAATATATTTTATAAATCTTGTATAAATATTTAATTTATATATTATATTACTAATTTTTTAAAATATTATTTTTAATTATTTTTACGGATCCGGATCTGGATATCCGCGGATAATAGAATATCGAGACGGATATCCGAAATCTGGATATTCGGAAATCACGAATCCGGATCCAGGGTACCTTAAATTTCCCGGATATCCGGATCCGTCTCAGGCCTATCGAATAACATAACACCCCCCCCCCTAAAAAAAAAACATAATTTATACTTTGAGCCCCTTGAGTAAAGTAAAAAAAAAACGAATCAGAAGAGAATGCAAGGGCTTAACTGCAAAATAAACTTATGGAGATCGTGTTCAACCTGAAAGCGATATATTACAATTGTATAGATAGATACAACCTCCATACATATATGTAAAGGCCTCTCTGTAGAAGAAGAGAAGTATCTGGAGAGGAGCGTACGATCTCCGAGTCTGGTGAGCGCCGCGATCTCTTACGTCTCTCTGTTCTTCTCTTTCCTTCAAAGTCTGATCCTTTATTCAATTCAATTTCAGTTACCGATCTAATGGGGAAAGGAGGTGATGAAGATAAGCAATCTAACGGCTCAGAACCGTTAAAGTTGGATACTTTCCCCGCTTGGGCCAAAGACGTTAGAGAATGCGAAGAGCGCTTCGGTGTTACCGTTGAGAGAGGGTTAAGTAGCAGCGAGGTGTTGACACGTCATCAGATCTATGGTTTGAACGAGTTAGAGAAGCCTGAGGGGACATCGCTTCTGAAGTTGATTCTGGAGCAGTTTAATGATACGTTGGTTCGTATTCTCTTGGCCGCTGCTGTTATTTCGTTTGTGTTAGCCTTAGTTGATGGTGATGAAGGCGGGGAGATGGGGATCACTGCTTTTGTTGAGCCGCTTGTGATCTTATTGATCTTGATTGTGAATGCCATTGTTGGGATCTGGCAAGAGACTAATGCTGAGAAGGCGTTGGAGGCTTTGAAGGAGATTCAGTCTCAGCAAGCGACTGTGACGCGTGATGGGGTTAAAGTGTCTAGCTTGCCTGCTAAGGAGCTTGTTCCTGGTGATGTTGTGGAGCTCAGGGTGGGTGATAAGGTCCCTGCGGATATGCGTGTTGTGGGTTTGGTTAGTTCGACGCTGAGAGTTGAGCAAGGGTCTTTGACGGGAGAGAGCGAGGCGGTTAGTAAGACTACCAAGGCTGTGGAGGAGAATGCAGATATTCAGGGGAAGAAATGCATGGTGTTTGCAGGGACCACGGTTGTTAACGGGAGCTGTGTTTGTTTGGTTACTCACACTGGTATGAGTACCGAGATCGGGAGGGTGCATTCGCAGATTCAAGAAGCTGCGCAGCACGAGGAAGACACTCCTCTGAAGAAGAAACTCAACGAGTTCGGAGAAGCGCTGACGATGATCATTGGTTTAATCTGCGCGTTGGTCTGGCTCATCAATGTGAAATACTTTCTCTCCTGGGAGTATGTTGATGGCTGGCCAAGAAACTTTAAGTTCTCCTTCGAGAAGTGCACATACTACTTCGAGATTGCTGTAGCGTTAGCTGTTGCTGCCATTCCAGAAGGTCTTCCAGCTGTTATTACGACATGTTTGGCTCTTGGGACACGGAAGATGGCTCAGAAGAATGCTCTGGTTAGGAAGTTGCCTAGTGTGGAGACACTTGGCTGCACAACTGTGATATGCTCTGATAAAACTGGAACTTTGACGACTAATCAGATGGCTGTTTCGAAGATTGTTGCTATGGGTTCTAGGATTGGGACTCTTCGGTCTTTTAATGTTGAGGGGACTTCTTTTGATCCACGAGATGGAGAGATTGACGATTGGCCTGTGGGTAGGATGGATAAAAATCTTCAGATGATTGCAAAAATCGCTGCCGTTTGCAATGATGCTAGTGTCGAGCAATCTGAGAATCAGTTTGTTGCTAGGGGCATGCCTACTGAGGCAGCTTTGAAGGTAAAACAGTCTACTAAGCATACTTCTTCTGCTCTCTGTTTTCAAGCTTCAAAGGCTGTCAAGTGTTAATCTGCATTTATTTTCTATTGGTGTTTGTTTCCTTGAGCAGGTTTTAGTTGAGAAAATGGGATTCCCTGAAGGAGCTAATAAAGCTTCATCTTTGGCTGATGGCAATGTCTTACGTATGTGTAATTGGTTATATTTTTTTCTCATGTTTTTTTTTTCCAGATACAAGAAACTCATGTATAACCCTTTTATAACATTACTGAAGGTTGTTGTGGGCTGTGGAGTGAACTTGAGCAACGTATTGCCACTCTTGAGTTCGACCGAGACAGGAAATCAATGGGAGTTATGGTGGATTCCAGCTCAGGGAAGAAACTGTTACTGGTCAAGGTCTGTTTCTATGTGGCTTGTGCTTTGGTTCCCATGGATGCACTTTATTTGTTGAATAAACCTTTTGTCACCTATTTTCTTCAGCCCCTAAGAGACCGGTTTGAAATATTTGCAGGGTGCCGTTGAGAATGTATTGGAAAGGAGTACGCATATTCAGTTACTTGACGGTTCAACTCAAGAGCTTGACCAATACTCGAGGGACCTTATTTTACAAAGCCTACATGATATGTCCATGAGTGCATTAAGGTGTCTCGGATTCGCCGACTCTGATGTTCCATCAGACTTCGCTACTTATGATGGCAGTGAAGACCATCCTGCTCACCAGCAACTTCTCAACCCATCTAATTACTCTTCTATTGAATCCAATCTAACATTTGTTGGATTTGTTGGTCTAAGGGTGAGTTTCAGTTCCTTCTTGTTCCTCTTTGGTCATTGATTCATGCTCTAACTTTTTCTTTGTTTGAAGGATCCTCCGAGGAAAGAGGTGCGTCAAGCCATTGCAGACTGCAGAACAGCAGGTATCCGAGTCATGGTCATAACTGGAGACAACAAGAGCACCGCGGAAGCAATCTGTCGTGAGATTGGAGTGTTTGAGGCAGATGAAGATATCTCCTCGAGAAGCTTGACTGGGAAAGAGTTTATGGATGTTAAAGATCAGAAGAATCATCTGAGGCAAAGTGGAGGGCTCTTGTTCTCTAGAGCTGAACCAAAGCACAAGCAAGAGATTGTTAGGTTGCTCAAAGAAGATGGAGAAGTGGTTGCCATGACTGGAGATGGAGTCAATGATGCTCCTGCACTTAAGTTGGCTGATATAGGTGTGGCTATGGGTATCTCTGGCACAGAGGTACATGTCTCTCTCTCCTCTCTTCTGCAAGAACGGGATTGCGATTTTATTTCGGTTTTATGAAACTTTTCGATTCTAGTTTATTTGATTTTTAAATTATAAACTCGTTTATTCGGCTCTGATTTTATTAAACGTTTTAATATTTTATTCGGTTTTTATAAATTGGTTTAATTAGACATTTTGTAGTAAGTAGCACGCCTATTTCTAGAGAGGAGGAGACGGTTGTTATAGGGATGATTATGGCTCTATCAGCTTTCTAAAGCTCTGAGGTTATTTCTTGCAGGTAGCAAAGGAGGCATCAGACATGGTGTTAGCAGATGATAACTTCAGCACTATTGTGGCAGCTGTTGGTGAAGGCAGGTCCATCTATAACAACATGAAGGCTTTCATCAGGTGAGTCTTCTGTTAGTTACTTTTATAGGTGGCTTGAGTTATGTAGTAACATATACTGATCCTATCAATCTCTGAATAAAAAAGGTACATGATCTCTTCCAACATTGGTGAGGTTGCATCGATATTCTTGACAGCTGCACTTGGAATCCCAGAAGGCATGATCCCAGTTCAGCTCCTGTGGGTGAATCTCGTAACAGACGGTCCTCCAGCTACGGCTCTGGGATTCAATCCCCCTGACAAGGATATCATGAAGAAGCCTCCTCGTAGAAGCGATGACTCGCTTATCACTGCTTGGATCCTCTTCCGCTATCTGGTATGCAGCAACACACAGATTCTTCTCACTTGTGTTTTAAACTCTTGATTAACAATGTGGGTTAACTTGTCTACAGGTGATTGGTATGTACGTGGGAGTAGCGACGGTGGGAGTATTCATAATATGGTACACACACAGCAGCTTCATGGGCATAGACCTGAGCCAAGACGGTCACAGCCTCGTGAGCTACTCACAGCTAGCACACTGGGACCAGTGCTCTTCGTGGGAAGGCTTCAAAGTCTCACCATTCACAGCCGGCTCTCAGACGTTCTCCTTCGAGTCGAACCCGTGCGAGTATTTCCATCAGGGGAAGATCAAAGCGTCCACGCTCTCCCTCTCGGTGTTGGTGGCTATTGAGATGTTCAACTCACTGAACGCGCTCTCGGAGGACGGGAGCCTTGTGACGATGCCGCCGTGGGTGAACCCGTGGCTGCTCTTGGCGATGGCGGTGTCCTTTGGGCTGCATTTTGTGATACTGTACGTGCCGTTCTTGGCGCAGGTGTTTGGGATTGTGCCGCTGAGTTTGAACGAGTGGCTGCTGGTGTTGGCTGTGTCGCTTCCGGTGATTCTGATAGACGAAGTTCTTAAGTTTGTAGGAAGGTGTACGAGTGGATACCGTTACTCACCTCGCACTCCCTCTGAGAAGAAAAAGACGGAGTAGGAAGATTATAAACGAAGGCCATATTATTTATTCAAGACTCTAGTTTTAGCTGAAATATTCACTTTGTTGCTTAACTCAAAGTCAGCGTTGTTGGTTATTTTAAATTTTCCAAACGATATCTTTTTGATTGATAAAAATGTTTGCGACTTGGATCTCATTTTGGTTCGTCAACATGAACACTGTCTGTAATGAAAAGATGAATGTTTCAATCTCATCCTAGATTGTAGTTGTGCGTTTTTAATCTAATAGTAGAACAATATGGTTATTCTCTAGAGTAGCTTGACGAGTGTTTTGATTCAGGTGAGCATAGTTCATTGACCATTACAGTTATGGTTACCCACAACCCTATGCAGTATCAAATGCAATCTTCGCAATGCTCAAATAATGAAAACTGAATTTGAGATAATAGAGATGATATTAGTTCAAACATTCTTTCATTTAACAATCGATTTAGCTACATGAAGATCACATTGGTTATACATTACATCGTTAAGAGTAATAGAACGGATCGATGACGTGGATTTCATTTCCTTCGAACTACTGACCTTATTGGGCCTTTATTGGGCCCATATATCACCAAAAGTTCGTATTGGGCCCTAAATACTACTACTTCACACCTCTTAGATTCCAATTAAGTTGTTGACGAAAATGGTTGTGTACTTCTTGAACCTTATGAAAAAACATATATCCTCAGCTCTTTATTACCATGGGAGAATAATATATTGTTGGCGAATCCTAAGTTTGTCTGAATCTCTTATTATAGGTGAGGAGATCAATGTGCCGCATAAAGCATGTGCTGACAGAGAGAGAGCGATTGAAGAACCGGATCCCAGAAGATCAGCCGAGATGAAGAGAATGGTCAATGCTATGTGACCCGTTGTGCTTGCTTCTTTTTTTCAACCCGAGCAGTAAACTTGAGTCAATTCGCACTAGGGATTAAGTAGTAACAAAATCGTATTGAAGAATAATTGGTATTTGTCCTTTGGAACTTGGTCTATTGGTTGTGTCTGGCAGTAGAAAATGTTTGTTCGGTAGCTATATGCAAAGTTTCTGTAAAACCGTGGTTGGTGTTTATTTTCGTCAGTAAAATATATTTTTTTTTGGACAATCAGTAAAATATTTAAACGTTAAAATTTGGTCACTAGTATGTTGATAAACCGGCTACAACAAACCGAACGTAGTCACTGCTTACTACCAAACTTAGCGAGTACAATATTAAGAGCATTTCCCAAAATAAATTCTATTTTGAAGTTTCCAAAACTCTATATTTGAAGTTTAAAAGTGTTCTTCTCCAAAATCAAAACTTCAAATCTAACTTCAAAACTATTTGTATTTTATAATATGGTCCTTATATTTGTTATAACTAATTTGAATTCATAAAACTTTTGTAAATAACTAGCACATTTATAAACATATTACAACAATATTAATTAATAAAATATTATATTAAAATATAAAATTTTAAACAAAATAACTTAATTAATATTAAACTTCAAGCAAAATATCATATTATTCCATAAAGTGATTTTCGTAATGCATATATGATCTACTAGTGCATTTCGAAGTAAAACTAGCTCTCCTCATTTTTAATTTGTAGATTAGAGATAAAAAATGTTGAAATCTGGAGATATTAATACTTGTAAATACATTAGATCAGAACAAGAAATGACAAGAGAAACATAAAATATTGCTAACAAACTAACTTTTATCGATGATATTAATGCTCATGAATATATTCAATATGAACAAGAAAGAATTGTACGAAAATACATCTTCATCAACAACAACAACAACCATCTTAAATTACACAAAAAAAATTAGACAATATTTGGAAATTTTGAAGGTTCCAGATCAAACTTACCTGACTATTAGTGTTGTTGTAATATTTAAATATGTGTAATAGTTATGTCTTTGTAATTTTTTAAAAGTTTTTTTTGTATATTTTGTTATCTAAACCTAGTTTTAAATATTTTAAATATTTTTTTAAATTTTTATTTAATTTTATGTGTAAACTTAAATTTTGTAAACAAAACTTAAAATATTTATGATATATAATTTTAATAAGGATTAAAATAATAGACAAAAAAATATTTATGAATTATAAATGTGATGTGTAATTATAGGAATCAAAATACAAATAAAAATATGAAATTTGAAATTCATATTTGGAAAGCAAAAAACTCGTTTTTTGGAGATCTATTACCACACTATACCCATAACAAATAAATGAACGAGTCCGCGTTGGCAACTCTACAAAACATGGGCCTAAAGCCCAATAAGTAATATATCAACCTACACGGCCCAAAAACGTAGACAGTTTCTCAACTATTTAGCGATGGAGGCGCATATTCCACGCGTATTTCGAATCCCGACGACAGTTATCGCGTCGTCGAGTTTCGATCTGTCTCTAAGAGAGCATAAAGTATAGACAGAGCAATGGAGTCGATACAGAGCCGAGTGGAATCGTGGATCAGAGACCAGAGGGCGAGGTTCCTACGCGTCTCGTGGGGACCACTCCAGTGGAGGTTCCGGTGGCCACCGTGGAACGGAGAAGATGCCGATCAGAGGGTCAAGATCCGGCGCGAGTACGAGAAGCGCAAAAAGCAGATTCAGGATCTTTGTCTCGCCCTCAAGTCGGAGTCGGTCGAAGATTTACAGGATTTGCTCTGTTGCATGGTTCTGTCCGAATGTGTTTACAAAGTAATTAATCCTTAACCCTTTATATAATTAATCTTAGTCTCAATTGATTTAGAAGGCTAACACTTAGTATTAGTTAGTTACAGTTAAATGTTGATTAACTAATATGTTCTGTTAGTTAGTTAGTTAGTTAGTTAGTTAGAAACTCTGTTTTACGCTATTGCTTCAATGTAGAGGTTTTAATGAGAAACTCTGTTTACGCTATTGCGTTGTTGTTCTGATAGAGACCTGCAAGTGAGATGGTTCGAGCTGTAAACAAATTTAAAGCAGACTTTGGTGGCCAATTCATTTCCTTGGAGCGAGTTCAGCCTTCATCAGATCATGTCCCTCACAGGTTTTGTTTCACATCTCTTAGTGGTTAGCGAGATTTTTGAACTTCTTTTAATGTTTTTTTTTCTCTCTCTCTCTAGTTTGTATTTTACATAAATTATTTTTGGATTTTTCGAATCATGGTTGCTTTAATATGGATATGCTTTAGTTTTGACGAGTCTGTATCAGCAAAAAGAACAATCTCAATGTATACATTTGTTTGTTAATAGATTCCATATGCAGCTTTCTATTGAAATTTATAAAATTAAATTTTGTTCTGTTTTCTACTAGATGGGTGTGGTTCCTAATACTCTAGCTGAAACTTACTTAAATGCAGGTATCTACTCGCTGAGGCTGGTGATACTTTGTTTGCATCCTTTGTCGGAACTAGGCAGTACAAGTAAGTCTTGGAGTTTCTATTTCATTGGAAAAAAAAAATAGATCGAATGTAGAAGATGTGTTTTTTCATTCATCGGTGTGTTCTAGGGACATCATGGCCGATGCAAACATACTTCAAGGTCACATATTTCAAGATGATGTCGCAGAGGATGAATGCATGGCAGCTCTACCAAGCGATTCACAGAAGAATAACGGAGAGGGTCTGCGGAATCCTCTTGATTCAAAGGCTAAGCAACGTAGAGATAAGCCTAAACCTGCTGCACATCGGGTATGCTTTTGGTGCTGTGTATCTTCAGTACACTATTATCTTATGCATGTTTAAAATTAAGTTATTATTTTTCAAAACTAACCCCCTCCAATTTTAATAACTAGGGATTCTTGGCTCGTGCTAAGGGGATACCTGCTCTGGAATTATATAGACTTGCTCAGAAAAAGCAAAGGAAACTTGTATTATGTGGACATTCACTTGGTGGAGCTGTAAGTTTGATTGATATCACCTTTGGCGTTCATTGTCTACATCTGGCTTCTCCTTATTGACTCCTTGGTTTTGTATTTGTACTTTAACTTACATAGGTTGCTGCGTTAGCTACACTCGCCATATTGAGGGCTGTTGCTGCCTCTTCTACAAAGAAAGGAAGTGAAAACATTCATGTCAAATGCATTACCTTTTCCCAGCCTCCTGTTGGGAACGCTGCGTTGCGAGAGTATGTTTTTTTGGAGTACTAGTTAAACACACGGCTGGGCTTAATCAGAGCACTCTCATATATTTTTTTCCCTTACTTTGTTTGTTTTTGCAGTTACGTTCATGAAAAAGGGTGGCATCATTATTTCAAAAGCTACTGTATACCTGAAGATTTAGTCCCTAGAATCCTCTCTCCTGCATACTTTCATCACTACAATGAGCAAAGAATATCAATGGCTGGAGAGGCATCAGAGGCGGAAAAGACAAAAGGCAAAGAACAGGAGCAGTTAGTCATCGGTGTTGGCCCTGTTCAGAACTCATTCTGGAGGCTTTCAAGGCTTGTTCCTCTTGAGGCTGTTAAAAAACAGCTGGATAGGTATAGAGGAAAGAAAGAGGATCCTGCAGAGGAATCTGTAGTGTCGTCGGCTCCTAACGAGGACGTGCTTATGGAACCACAGTCTCTTGAGATTGAAGAGGGTGGGGATGGTATATCTCTCAAGCCGTTGCCAGATAGTGGCAACGGGCAAACGGTTAATGGGAAGAGTGAAGGAAAGACCGATTCGTCCAATGGGTTTGGGAATAGCTGGCGCAGGGTTCCTTCTTTACCTTCTTACGTACCATTTGGAGAGGTAGATGTTATAACTTATACATAAATGTGATAAGCTTTGGTGCTCAGTGGAATTGTGGTTCCTTCAAAACAGCTTACTAAGTTTACTGTGCGTATCACAGCTATATCTCTTGGGAACTGCATCTGTGGAATCACTTTCAGAAGGAGAGTACTCTAAATTAACATCGGTACGACCTTCCTTTGCTTATTAATCTCAATTTGTGAACGTATCCGAACAGTTCAAGGCATACTAGAACCAAGTCGGTCTGGTTTTTGGAGCTCTCTAACTAGCTTTAGGTGGTTAGTTAGAGATGCCATTTGCACGCTTATCTTCACATTTAGGTTGTGGTTGATGATGACCTTGAGGTTCTCTTATTTGGTTGCATTTTTTTTGGCAAAGATATTTTCAGGTCAGATCAGTGATTACCGAACTGAGAGAACGTCTTCAGTCACATTCTATGAAATCCTATAGGTCTCGCTTCCAGAGGTAATAGATTCATACATAGGCTGGTTTCTTTAGCTTTGGTATGCTCTTCACTGACATGCCTTTTTTTTTTCATTCTGTAGAATACATGACCTCTGCATGGATATTGATGGATTCTTCGGAGTGGATCAACAGAAGCAGTTTCCTCATTTACAACAGTGGCTTGGGCTTGCTGTCGGTGGTAGTGTAGAGATCGGGCATATCGTTGAATCACCGATCATTAAAACCGCCACTTCTGTGGCTCCTCTTGGCTGGAATGGCGTTCCTGGCGATAAGAATGCAGAACCTCTGAAAGTTGATATCACTGGTCATGGGTTGCACTTGTGTCCCTTTGTTCATGCACAAGTGAATGGCAACTGGTATAATAATCTGTTGATCACTTTTTTTCTCGTCTTTTATTTGATGATGATAAGTATGTGTGATACAGTTATTAACTCTCTTTAGGTGCTCAACAACTGTGGAATCCTTCCCTTCAACACCTGCCTTTTCTTCAGATAATGTAGAGCAGACGGAGCTACAGAAAATTAGAGTGACCATTGGAGCTCCTTTAAAACGACCTCCAAGCAATCAGATAGTTGAAGATCCTTTAGTACCTATGTTCTCCTCTGTCGATTCAAACACCGGTTTGGTGAAGGAAGAAATCAGTTTAGGATTTTTCCAAGAGGACAAGTTTGTTCGTCCCGAAGGTTTGGAGGACTTGTATATATTCTGTACTAGTGATTTCGCCACTGTGGCTAAGGAGGTTGAGGTCAGAACACGGAGGGTGCGGTTACTCGGGCTTGAGGGTGCTGGTAAAACCTCTCTCTTCCGGGCCATACTGGGCCAAACCATGCTGAGTTCGATGACCCATGTGGAGAATCTGCAGATACAGTCCGATGTTCAAGACTGTATCGTTGGTGGTGTTTGCTACTCCGACACAGTGGGTGTGAACCTGCAGGAGCTGCAGCTAGAGGCTTCTCGCTTTAGAGAAGAGCTATGGAAAGGAGTTCGCAACCTAAGTAAAAAAATAGATTTAATCATTCTTGTGCACAATCTCTCTCACAGAGTACCACGCTACCAGAACTCAACAACACAACAGCAGCAGCCAGCACTTGCTCTTCTGTTAGACGAGGTGAAGTCCCTCGGCATCCCTTGGGTTCTAGCCATTACAAACAAGTTCTCAGTGAGTGCACATCAGCAGAAAACAATGATAGAAGCTGTTCTTCAGGCGTATCAAGCGTCACCAAACTCAACCGGAGTTGTTAACTCTATCCCTTATGTTATCTCCGGCTCTGGGAGCTCCTCGTTGCCTTGGGCAGCTGTGAACGCTGGTAATGAAGGATCATTAGGCGCTCAGAAGCTGATATTCGCTCCACTCGACCTTGTCAAAAGGCCTTTTCAGAGAAAAGACACTGTGTTTCCAGTGGACGGTGTGAGTTCCCTTTGCCAGCTTGTCCACCGCGTCCTTCAAAGTCAAGAAGAAGCTTGCTTTCAGGTACCTTCACTCTCCTAGCTTGTTGAAAGTAATCTTGTAGATGTCAATGTAATAATGCTCATGTCGCTTCAATGTTTATATAACTTTCAGGAACTTGCTAAAGAGAGACTGTTGGTGGAACTAGCCAGAAGCCGAGCCGTAGATGGTTCACAGGGCAAGCCATCGTCGATGTCAGCAGCAGCTGTGGGTGCTTCACTTGGAGCAGGTCTTGGTCTTGTCTTAGCAGTTGTAATGGGTGCGGGTTCTGCTTTACGAAAGCCCTGATTGTACCCAACGAACCATTGAATCTGTTATCAATATAATATTTAATATAATGTACATATAGTTCCTTTAGAGCTGGATATTAAATTCATGATTTCACCATTTTATCTGATTCAGTGAGGCCATTTGCTCTAATCCTTGACAGATTGCAAGTTAGGACTGCTAAGTATAACCTTGATAATGCTTTCTTCCAAAATATACAATCTTCATAATCATAATAAACATTTTGGGTTACAATTATTTTTTGCGCCAAGTGTGATTACATAGATTACATAACGATGTTGTGTCTCTACATAAAACCTTGAAGCTGCTTTAGTTATTTGCTTTGCCCCAACTTCTAGGGAAAGGAACTGCGTCTTTAATATCTGGAAGTCCTGTGGCAAACAGAAGCATATGCTCCATTCTTAAACTTATTCCAGAATGCTTCACTGTCCCATGCCTCCTTAAATCTAAGTACCACTCGTACTTCTCCTTTGTTGTCAATCCATATTCACTGATTCTCGCATCCAAAATCTCAAACCGTTCTTCGTTTTGGCTCCCAGTGATCACAACCCCAACCTGTAAAAGTTGAAGATTTTTGTAACATTCTGCAACTTTGAATTTCCTAATTTTAGAGCAAAGTTTGGTTTGCTTCTCTACTCCACCTTTGGTACGACCAGATCAAATGCTGCTACAGTCTCCTTATCGTCATTCAACCGTGTGTAAAACGGTTTAACCTCTTTCGGGTAGCTATGTATAATTACACAACCCTTGTAGATCTCATCAGTTAGGTAACTGCAACATTATACGTTGCACACCAATATTTCAAAGCCAGATCTTGAGAAAAAGACTTAAACTGCAATCCTCATAGGCAAAACATTATACCTGAGATGCTCCTCTGTTAAAGCAACGCCCCACTCAGGCTTGGTTTCGAATGTCCTAGTGGTTGCCTGTTTGTAGAGATTGAGATCATTATGACATAGAAACACAAATTAGTACGTAGTGAATGAACTATATGGGATTTGAAGGTGTTTCACCTTTTGTAGAACACTAATCGCTTCACTATAAGAGAACCTCAAAATAGAACTAGACGCTGTTGCTTCAATACGTATGGTGATGGTCTTATCTACTCGTTTAGATATGAATTTCATGTCTTCGTGACGATTTTCCAGAAGATAATTACACAGGAACTTGAAGAATTCAGCAGCACAATCCATAGCATCCTGTAACATCCAAATGAAACAAGTTAATCACTGAGTGGCCTTTATCAAAATCAATGTTGATCTTACATCTAATTCAGAGAAAGCTATCTCAGTCTCCACATTCCACATCTCAGCCAAATGCCTTGTACTGTCGATTTTATCAGCTATGAATCTCGGTCCAAAGGTATAGACTTTTCCAAGTGCAGAAGCATAGCTCTCAAGATGAAGCCTCCCAGACACAGTCAGATAAGCCTCACAACCAAAGAAATCTTTCGAGAAATCAACCTTCTCAGGTTTGATCAGAGTTGCTGATGCCTTTGGTCTTTGTTTCATCTCAAGCTGAGATGCAAGATCGCTCGTTTTCTTCAAGTCGTGTACGGCAGCAACCACAGCTTCTCTGTTGCTGTCAGTCCTCTTAAGGTGGTCAATTAGCCTAGTCTTCTCCTTTACCGCAGCCTTAACTGTGTCAATGCTGACTCCATCTTTTTCATTGACATGTTTCTTCTCCTCTTTATCATCATCTTCACCTAAAAGAGTAGTGACTCTAAACATCTCGCCAGCTCCAGTGGTTGTGATGACTGGTACTTGAACATACTGAAACCCATTGTTTTGAAGAAACGTGTGGCTCGCTAAAGTTAATGCACTGTGGACTCGAGTCACCGACCCAACCTTCACCAACAACAGAATATAATCTAATATCAGAGACAAAACCAGCTGTCTGAAAGATTTCACTATAATAAAATGTTGAAATATAGTTTTATACCGTAGTTGTGCGGGGCCTGAAATGAGAGTGGTCTCTAAGCATATGGAGAGGAAGCTGTTTCTTGGACAGTGGATACTTGTCAGGATCCACTGTTCCTACATGAAGAAGCTTCTCTGCTTCAAGCTCAATAACGTGTTTTGCAGAAGCAGCCAATGGTTGTCTCAACACACCTTCTGCAACAATACATGTCCCTAGAGACATAAGCTGAGTGGCTGGAACACTCGACAACACAGAATCAACAATAACCTGAGAAAGAAATAAAAATAAAAATAAAAATTTAGCTCTCATTGGCATTTCATCGAACAACTTATGTGCAAAAAACTTTACCTGGAGAGTGGAGACGGAGGAGCCATCATTGATCTGGAAGTGAATTATATACTCCGGCGGTGACGAGGCCTTCTGACCGGCGAGGTCGTGTTTCTCGAAGATCGGGTAAGTCTTTCCGCCGCCGCTCAAGACATCGAAAACTTTTCTGAAAATATTCATCTTCGAGTTGATTATCTCCGTGCAGCTGAAGCTGGGCGTCGGAGAAGCCTGACTCCCGCCGCTCGACGGCGGAGGGACGAAAACCGGCGGTAAAGATTCTTTCTTTACGGCTCTAGAGGACTTCACCCATCCACCGACGACGACCCTTTTCTCGACGAAACCTGCGCCGCCGTCGCTCCGTTCGAGGAGAGTCTTTAACTCGACTCGGTTCGAGTACTTTGACAAGGGAATGAGATTCGGAGAGGCGTCTTCATGATGGGTTTTCCCGTGGGAATCCATTTTGGGTTGTTTGTAATTTCCGGTGAATCGGAAGGAACACGAAGAAGAGAGGAAGATTTGAGAGTGGAGAGGTTACTTGGATTGGGATAATCAGAAACGAAGAAGATATTATTTATAAACATGATTACTTGAAGATAAGTTTGATTGAGAGAGGAGAAGAGAAATTAGAGGAAGCTTAGATCGTTGGGAGAGGGAAAAGGATTGCTTGTTTTTCTCTTGCGGAGAAACAGAGAGAACGACAAGGTTTGGTCTTCTTAGATTCGCGGGAACTGCGTGAGAAGATGATGATATTAAATTTTAAACCTTAATGCAAACAACATTTGTAAACTTTAGGCCCAAATGGCCCAATAGATACCCGTTTAGATTGCAATCCGCCACTTAATATGAGGTGTGTATATATATTGTGCCTCAAAATTATTATGATTTACAAAAATCATATTCTTTTCGGTTTAATCCGCCGCTTAATACCGAAAATTAATACTATTATTATGATTTACAATAATCGTATCATGAAATATATTTATACTGCAATTGCGCGGGATGAATGTTATATATAAAACTAATTTTTATCTATTATTATTTATTTGTATTCATTTACTATGTATATGATTAAATTAGAGTAAAGACATACATCAAAACAATACATATTGTTTATTTACGATACGTTTTTGGTAAATAAATCAAAGCAATCATTTTATTTATTTTAGATGGCATATAACTAAATTTTAACGACATGGACATAGATATATAGTATATTTTAATATAAATATTTAGTATTGAGAATTCATACTCATATGATAAACACAAAATTTCTAATGTGCAAATTTTTTAATGCAAAATTCAAAATTAAAATATTAAGGTTTCAATAATTTTTCAATACAAATTTAGAAATTATCATATTTAAGTCTTTTCTATGTTATATAGTTTAATTTTAAACTATATTAATATATAATATGAATGTCTAGTAAATGAGACTTCATATTCATACGATTTATGATCATTAATTGTATCTTGTTATTACCAAAAAATGTTAAATCATTGATCACAAAATTTTAGTGTGAGACATTTAACGTTTTTAATAATTTATAGTCGTTTTAAAAATTTTAAATATATCATATAAGAAAAAAATTAATTTTTTATTATATGATTAATGTGGTTGTTTAATATATTTTAATAATATAAAATTAAACAAAAAGGAGCTAAGATACAAAAATTATTATCAAATATTTATTATTCATAATCATTGATTGTTATATATACGTTAATTATATTAGACAATTCCGTAAATTTTATTTAAGAAAAATGCGAGAATATTTTTTTGTATACTATTTATCAATTTAATAGTTATTTTAATAAAAAGTATAATATAAGTTAAGATGGACCAACCTATTTTGCTAAGAATTCTGAATTTCATTATCGCGGTGACACGTGGTTACAAAACAATATTGTAATTTTCTCAATTAATATACAAAGGATTGACAAATGTATTATCTTAGTTAAAAAAAAATTTGTTGTGTAACTTTATATGCTTACATATATTTTGACCAAAAACAAACACTAGACGACTGGTTGTTTCGATTGTAATTATGTAAGATCTTGTCAGTAAGCAGTTGAAAGACAAAAAAAGGAATATGAATGGGGACGGGTCACATGTAAACTGCAATGATGGTTACCACGAGGCTACATAACCTAACTAAAGCACACATTATTAGATACTGAACCTTTTTTTGATAAAAATAGTATACTCTCCAACTTAACGTAGACTTGAGGTCTAGAATTCGCAGACGAAAGCAACATATTTAATATATCGAAAATATCGCAATACCCTTAACTAACCTCTATAGACTATAGGCTTCTCATATAATGGCCAATGATTGAACAAATGCCAATATCTAAGTTTCCAGCTTAAAGTAATGGAGAATTTGTGTAAGTAGCAGGAATCGCTAAGGCGTTAAACGTCAAAGAAAATCTACCAACTATGAAACTACAAAGTCTAATGAAATATGTTGAACACTTGTGCCATAACCCATAAGGCGATCATATCAAGAAAAGTTATTTTTATCATCTAAAGGACTCAAATATATCCTCTATTATTAGGCATTTTCTTGATCACTTTGAGTTAGATCTAATCTTAAACTTGTTTAGTATAGTATAATAATATGAGATGGAAATAGAATATTTTCCAAAAGGTTAACCTCTCTCCTACTCACACATAGGCCTTAATGATGCTCATAATCATTGCCTCTTTCAATGATTAAAATCTCTTTGATTCCAAGCTTTACACATCATCCATGATCACTCAGTCACTTCTCCTATTTATAAATCCATGCTCAAGAACTTGCATACTCAGAAACCCAAAGCTGAATAGTAAATCAAATCAGAAAGACAAAGAAAAAGGAAGAAAGTATGGTAAGAAGAAACGCAGTTCATGCCACTTCAAGTCTTCCGTCTAGGCTTTGGTGGCCGCAGCAACGGAGGAAAGGAAAAAGGGCCGTCGTGAGATTAGGAAACCGGCGACGAGGATTCTTTGTGGGACAACCGCGGACGGTGGTGCAGAGATGGAGGATGAACATCGGAAAACCAATGAAAATAATGAGAAATATCATTTTGGGAATGATCTCAAATGGTGGAAATGTTAAGTTCTTTGATGCTTATCTTTGGTCTTTACCGATTTTACGTCCTCAGTTGTTTCCACTATGCTGATCATTTGCTACACAGAGTTCTAACTGTAAAACTGTAATATTTTTCTTGTTTTATCTTTCACCCCACTTTTGTATTAATCTAAATAATTGTCTTTATAATAAAGTTTTTTGTGCCAAATATAAGAAGGTATAATAAAGTTTTCTTTTCATGCTATTTTTTTTTCGAAACACAAAAAAGGAATTGCAGACAATGATTGTCTTTTTCAGTCTTGCACTAACTTTTTTTAGTTGCAAACATGCGAGTTCTACTCCTACACATGCAAGCATGATATATGTTAGTCGACTTCTACTTCTACACATGCAAGCATCATATATATAAGTCTGAAAGTTTCTTCAGTCTAATTAAAAACAGAAACAAATCGTGATTTTCAAGTAAACATATTACAAAACTTTGATAATAAAAGGTAGAGAATTAGTTACACGGAGGAAAATTGGCAGAACATTTTCCAGGTAACTGAAGTGACAGAGTGCGGTCAACACCAGAGATAGGTGGTCCCTTGGAAAGAGCACATAGACAAGGTTGACCAAGCCTCTTGATGGCAGCGCAACATAGCCCGTTGGGAGACAATGTGCTAAACGGCGCGACTGATGGTCTACACGGCACGAGTTGAATCAAAGCCGACAAAAATGTTCGACCACATGGGTGTGCCGTCGCCTCTTCGATCAGGACTGCCTCGACCAAAACCATAATCAATATGACTGTTTTAAGAACGTGTGAGTTATTCATTCTAGTAACTTATTTTCTAGTTTTGAAAATGTTTGAAAAGGTGAGGCTTATTTATAAGCTGTACGTATAAAAGTAGGATAGTGCAAGGAGAATGATCGCATGAATAACCTAACGGAGTTGAATTAGATAGATCATGAAACTTGTGGTTTATTTGATGTTTATATGTTCATCCAAGTCACGGGTCTTAATCATCACCTTAAACTAAATATCTCACCATCCAGGTGTTGACCTGGTGGCATTATCAGCTGTGTGACTCTGTTCTAAACTATGTAATGTGTTATTAAAATTGGTATTGTTGCCACATTGACGAGAAGACAAACAATAAAAACCGAAACATCTCATTGTCTCACCAGTTTAAACTGATTATCCCTATTTTTATCTCCACGTTAAACTATTAATTCCTGCTAATCACATACGTCCCAGAAAAATAGTTAAGAAGGTGGCTGAGAAAGTGATAAATGACAAAATCTCTCATAACTGGACTAAGTTTGCGCAACTGTTTCATTGACACCCCCTAGTAAATTCAGACAGTTACTTCCGAAGCCAAGCTGGAGACAGACTTGACTTCAGCTTGATGATGGTCAGGGTTTTATAGTTACACGCTTTATTATGTCACAACTGATTGGACTGTAAGAACTCTAGGGGATCACTTTTACTAAAAATAAAGCAACCAGATATTCTGTGAAGATGAAATGATTGTTCTATGAGACTTATTTGGCTATATATAGGATAATATCTGTTTAAAGTTTAAACAATAGACAACCAAAAATAATACAACATTCATCACCTCACATCACTGTTATCATCATCAATCACTCGAACCAAATATGGACCATTCCCTTCAACATCTTTCTCCAAAACAAACCAGATCTTGTTTCTCTCCCATCTAATTTCCGCTCAAGAATATAAGAGCATCCTTATCCCAGAAACCTTAACTGGGTCTCTTATTTTTTTTTAATACTTTTTAATTGTAAAAGTGAATTAAGAGACTGGATTAAGAGACTCGAAAATTTACTTGCTTCATTGCAAGTCTCTTATTTAAGAGTTCTTAAAAAAAAAAAAATTAATTAAACACCAATTTTTTTTTTCTTATTAAACTTAAATTTTTTCTTAAAACATAATACAAGCTAACTCTATATTCAAGTTCTTGATTGAAAAACTTACAAAAGAACCAAGCACAAGGGTATGTCCAGTTGATCAAGTTTCAACAAAGAATATATTCAAGTTCTTCATTGAAAAACTTACAAATTTTAATTAAACACCAAACGGTGGTTCTGCATATAAGCGTATGTCCAGTTGATCAAGTTCAACAAATAATCTACTTGGAGATGTTGAGCCAAGACGTACCTGCCACTACATGAATGTGTGTATAAAGTTGCGTTGCCATCTGCAGTAAGTAAAATTGAGTTTCCCATCTACTTCAGCTTAGCTACAGACACAAATACATCTACTCAGGGATATACACCAAAGAACAACATCTGAAGCACTGTAAAAATGATCAACAATTTCATACAAGACTCCAAAACACTTGAACATGTTGTAAATCTGACATCAATATTGCTAAAGGGGACTAGAATCTAAAGAAAATGAAAGTGATAAGTCATTTACCTATTTTCTTCCAGCTCTTGCCATTAAACTTACAAACTGCTTGTCTCAATGTCTCATCCTGCAACAAGTAAATAAAGCTCTCATCTCAATTCCAAGAGAGTGATCCACCACAGGTTTTTTATAGAAAAAAAGTAATGAATACGGAAGAGGTCCAGCCGCCTTTGGCTTGCCTTATAGGGCCACTCGTCCTCCTGGCATAACCAAAAACAATTATCAAAATCAATCTCATATAGAAACTAAAAGCAATTGCAATTAACAGTTTGGGAAAAACGAGTTGATGTGATTCAAAGTTGTAAGCTTTCACATACAAAGAAGAAGTAAAGAAAGCTCTCATCAGAATCAAAGTTGTAAACTCTCCCTTCACCAAAACAAATATCACAAAAAAAAATAGCTATCAAATTCTCAAAGTATATCAGAATCAAAATCTAGAAGCTTCCTATGATCTAACACTACAACAACAACTAATGACCAAAGGCATAACAACGATTCCATTCAATCGAATCCTTAATTGCGCAATTATGTGTGTTCACGAGATGAATCTAGAGACCAGAGAGGGAGCATAATAAGGTCGAAAACGGAGTGGTGATATCAGAGAGAAGAATCGGCGACGATCTTGATTCCATGGCATGCATCAACTCCAACCTGATTCTCCACGGAGGCCACCGTTACATCCGCGCCGCCTCGCCGCAGCACATCGATCATCACCACCGCTTCGAACGGCTCGGTACCATGCGCAACGGGAATCAAGAGACTAGAGCACGAGAAAAGCAATCATCAGAAGAAAAAAAAGAACAAAACTTGAGGAAGAGAAGAGAGGAGAAGGTACAAGAAACGTCTCCTATTTAGGAGAAAGAACAACCGTCTCTTGTTTTAATTGATATTTTTCTTTTTCTTTTTAATTTCAATTATGGTAAGAAACTCGTCTTAAAAACCAGCGATAATGATGCTCTAAGAGCATCATTAGTGGACGCTCTGTTAAAAAAAGTTTCTCAAGATTATTATATTAATTTCTTTAAGTAATTTATTTGTATAATAAAAATTCTTAACAATAAATGAACTCTGTTCAATATAAGAAGGACACGTTGGTTTTACGGTCTCTTGATTATTGATGGGAGTACCGTCCCAAAGAGACGTTTCTATTAAAACTCTAAGAATGCAAAATACAGAAACAAAACTGGAATGTGGAGGTAAAAGAGTCAAAAGAATTTGACTTTGAATCAAGCTTTTTAAGATTTGAGACCAAAAAGAACAGTACAAGAATTTTGATGAGAGGACAATCTGTCTATCTTTGTGGTGGTGTATAGTATAACAACATTTCTTAAATAAAACTCTCCACGGCTAAATATCGTTTCTCCCAAGAGTTTCATCTACTCGATGCAATGACAACACAGAAGATTCAACCTGCAAACAATAGCCATTCTAGTTAGACACATTAGTTCGTCTACATTCAATGAATCTGATCAAATCCAAACACTCTCAAACCCCACATTAAACTCTTTAGAGACAAGTCTTCAACTTCTAAATAGACAAGAACAAGAACGAAGTTGTGTTCAAAAAAAAAAAAAAAAAGACAAGAACAAGAACAAGTCCACATTGAAAACCCTCAAAGATCTTGCAACTATACAACTAAACAACAATTGAACTAAACTACATTAAAGCTATAACCCATCCCAAAGACTCAGACTTTAACCGGCAAAATCTAACAAAACCATACCTCATTTTCACGACGAACCGCGACGCAATCTCTCGGCGTCTCGAACACAGACAAAGAGTACTGCTTGCGAACGACACCAACGTCGAAGTATATAAGCCCCGAGCTCGGGACATCGACACGGATCCCTTTAACCGGAAACCACAGGAACAGATCCTGAGCCGATATTCCCGACAAATCAGTTACGTTAGCAGAGCTCAGCGTTCCGGTGATATTCGTGTCGTAGCGAAGCTCCGTCTCGTACTTGGCGTCGCACGACTGGTTCAAGTAAACGGAGAACCGTCCCGTCTCGCCGTCGAAGGTGAATTCCGTCACGCCTTTAGGGAATATCCCCGACGGGAGTCCGTTGTCCTGGAGGATCTTGTAGATAGTCTCCTCCTCCTCTTCGGAGGAGGAGATCGAGATCCCGGCAACGAGGAAGAAACAGAGGATCGAGATTTGGAGGATACGAATCATAGCGTTGGACCACTCGTTGGATTCTCTGATCTGTTTGTTCGTTAGGATTAAACTAATGAGGTTTAAGCAGAGGAGGGAGGAGAAGAAGAAGACGACATTTTGGTGACAGCTTGAAACAGAGTGGATCAAAGTTTTATTTGTCTAATTATTGATTGGGGGGGGGGGAGTGATCCTCTGCTTCTCACGCCATTGATAAGTCGACGAATGAACGAGCGCCACGTAGGCTATATAGTTAAATGTGGGTAGTTTAGGTGGACCTTATCACATGGGAACAAAAGAAGGGCATGTGTTTTTTTTTTTAGAGAGATGCGGCAAGTATGAACGTAGTTTTAGGTTTTGCGTCTTAAAAGCCACGTAACACATGCGACAATGTGATGCTTTTATGTAATGACTTTATTGTGCTTTTTTTTTTTACTCCAGAATTTGTTGAGCGTTTTATGTTGAACAAATATACTGACTGAATGATCTTTTTGTAAAAGCGTCTGAAGATACGTCACGATCAGTCGATCAGAGAGACTATTCATAGTCCTTTAAGATCGCAATGACACTGGCATAGTCAAAGTTATCTTGACTTGAGAAAAATAATAATATTGCTTAATTTTGGCAAAGTAAACACCTAGAGTGTATCTAAACTTTTTTTTTTGAATTGAGAGTGTATCTAATCACCTCTATATTTACTTCTAAATGTTATTATAGAAGAAGATCTACTCTAATTCACTTCTATTTAAAAAGTGTTATTGGTTTATATATTTTGATTGATCTAGAAATTCATATAGTATTTATAAATCCAAGTAAAATATGCAAATCCGGAAGTTTTCCCTCGGATTTAAGTCTTTGTATTTTTAACTAAAAAATCCAAACAAATTCATTCAAATCCATTATAAAATCAAATATATTAGTAAATCCGTACGATTAAATAACACTTGATTTGATACAGAATTTATAAATCATTAAACCAATAACACATGATTTTATTAAATCCATTAAAATACAACAACCAATAACCTCTACTAATAGCAATCTAAACTAAAGATTGCTTTCTTTCTTTTTTTGTTTCTATATTAGGAAGCAAAACTCACTGGAAATAATTTTGGACCAAATAAAATTTGGATTTGCCACTTGAACCGGTTCCTCAAATTACTGGGCCTGTAAATATATAAGTGGGCTTTATGTAAGGCCCATTTTCAAACTAGCTTTTCACTCTTACTTTCCCATAAACACAAAAGAGTTCTTCAACGACGAGATTGAGAAACGAGGAACGACGATGGCGACGAATCTCCTGAAATTCTCCTCTCAAATCCGCCGCCTCTCTCCACTCACCAGATCCCTAACCGTCCGCACCTCCGCCACATCCACCGGATCATCAGGATCGAAGAAAGTCTCCGACCGAATCGTCAAGCTCTCCGCGATCGATGCCGACGGAGACAAGAAGGACATCATCGGCCTCTCCGGCCAGACTCTCCTCCGCGCGCTCACCCACACCGGCCTGATCGATCCGCTGTCGCATAGGTTGGAGGACATCGACGCTTGCTCGGCCGAGTGCGAGGTCCAGATCGCTGAGGAGTGGCTCGAGAAGCTCCCGCCCCGTACCTACGACGAGGAGTACGTGCTGAAGCGTAACTCGAGATCACGTGTGCTGAACAAGCACTCGCGTCTCGGGTGTCAGGTTGTGTTGACGCAGGAGCTTCAAGGTATGGTTGTGGCTGTCCCTGAAGCTAAGCCTTGGGACATCCCGTAAGGTGTAGTAGGTCCCTGAGTCGTTCTCTATTTGTTGTTGTTTTTTTTTTTTTGCGTTATTGGGAATAAATGGATTTGTGGAAAGTTCAGGCAGATGATTATGATATTGAATCTGTGATCTTCCTTTTGAAACTTTATTGTAATGTGGTTGAAGAACTTGCTTGTTTTAAACGATTCCCTGCTTCTGAGTATGGGTTTGCCATTTTAATTGAATATTGCTTTCTTGGTTTTATTTTCGTCTATTCTTGAATAAACCTTGTACTCCCTCCGTTTCATTTGAATTGTGAATTGTCGTTTTAGAGCACATAGATTAAGAAAACAATTGATTCATTACCGATACAACACCGAAGTACATTTCAACCAATAGAAAAATAGATAGGAATATAAATTCTTCTTTCCTTAGATAGATGATTTCTGATTATGGTGTTATATCTAAAGATTGATAAGAGCAATTTTGAAAGTTCAGGAGCTTAACGAATTGTGCTACATGTTGTTATAAGTTTTGGTGGTTTCTTAGGCTCAGTTCGCCAAGTAGTTTAGGCATAACTAGCACTAGATTATGAGAAGAGAGCGTAGAGAATGTTGTGCCTCGTCAGAACAGGAAGGAGATTCTCTTTACAGATCATATAAATCAACCTTCTCGGTTTCAGTATGCTTTAGAGTGGTGTTTGGCGTATCAGTATGGTTAACTAGCTCTATGCGTCTTTGGTGAGGCTGAGATAATCATTATACGACTTTTGAGCTTTAGAATTGCAGATTCTGCTTTTAGGGAAAGGAAGAAGGTAGAATGAACATAGCATCTTGGTTTGGTAGATTGTTTGGAGCCTTGCAAACTCTGTTATAGATTAGTGGTTTTGTTGTATAGACGACAGTTGGAATTATGCATTTTGTTATTAACTGGGGTCACTGGACGATTACTCGAATACTAACAAAAAAATTGCTTAGCTTTCAAAATTATGTTAAGTTTTAAACTTCACAAGCGCATGATTATCAAAGTCATCATACGTTGTTTAGTTGAGAATGAATCAACGTTAGATATGACCAATAGATTCATTTTCAGATGTATTGTTACTTTGTCAGTGTTCTCATCATGTCTCCTTTGGGCCTGCTTCGTGTGTCGCTAATAACGGGCCGAATTGAAATTTGGTCAAGTCAAACTCGAACAACTTTTAAGCAAATGGATTTGAATAGGGGAAACCAATCTCTTTAAACCAATCTCCAATGATTTATCATATTTTTCATTCTATAATAAAATTGTGATATATTTTAACGTACTATATTTTAAAGTGAAAAATAGAATAACGAACAAAAAAAATTTTAAACTCATTTTTTATTATTATAGAATGAAAAATAAACTACAATTAAAATATTTTACTATAAACTCTATTTTAAAGTAAAAAATAGAGTAGAATTAAAAATGCCCTTATAATAAGTTTTCGAATAGTGATAGAAACCATTCTTTGTGTGAGTGAATCAGATAAATGTAAATTATTAAATTTTTAATACTTATGACTGAACATATACATATTTAGGGTCACATACATTATATGATACTCCGCCAGTTTCAGTTTAGTTGTTGTTGTAAAATAAAAATTTTCGTTTTAAAATAAGTATCATTATATAATTTTAATGCAAAATTTGTTGATTTTATATTTCACTCTATTTTTCTATTGGTTAAAATGTGGCTAGGTATATTGGTAATAATATTTTCATTTAGTAAATATACAAATTTGAATGTTTTTTAATTTGTGCGCACAAATCTAAAACGACAATTAAAATGAAGGATTAATTATTTTGTTAACCAAGATTTTCAGTAATTAACTATCTAGCTATTAAAAGGTGATTAAGACCTGACTTTTTTAAAAGGCTTTAATAAGTGATTAAGACCTGACTATTTTAAAAGGCATTTTAATTGTTTTAGTTAGCTATTCTATTTCTGAAACAGCGTGGTACATCAAGTTTCCCAATAAATAAACATATATATAGATATGAACTCACTTCGAATAAAATCACATCTAGTATAAGATAATATAAATCTTAAAAAAATGAAACAAACATTTTCAAACTGATAAGCATTTGAATGAAACTCCGTTTCTGTAACCTGAAATAACTATCCTAACTGTTTGAAGGTCATGGTGATGATATTAAGAGAGAGTGTACATTCCGTGTGTATCTATCTATAGATAGTCTTCTTGTGTATCTTTGAAGGACAAACAAAACTATTTTAAGACCAGTTCAACAGAAAACTGGTGTGCAGACCACGATCGCAGGTGTAATGAAAGTTTCTAAAATGGCAACCACTCCTTTTTTCTTTAAGAACCAGTCATTCTTTCTCCAAACCCTAATCTCTTCTTCTCTATAAACTCATCTTCTAACTCTTGTTCTCAATCATCCTCTTTTTCAAAGCTTCCTAGCTAATAAACCCCAATAAAGAGATGGATCAAACAGAGCTTTCCCGGATATTCCAAATGTTCGACAGGAACGGTGACGGCAAAATCACCAAACAAGAGCTGAACGATTCGTTAGAGAATCTCGGAATCTACATCCCGGACAAAGACTTGGTGCAGATGATCGAGAAGATTGATATCAGCGGCGACGGGTACGTGGACATCGAAGAGTTCGGAGGGCTGTACCAGTC
Source organism: Brassica oleracea var. oleracea (assembly GCF_000695525.1). Lineage (NCBI taxonomy): Eukaryota > Viridiplantae > Streptophyta > Magnoliopsida > Brassicales > Brassicaceae > Brassica > Brassica oleracea. Next base: position 43,857,523 of record NC_027752.1, on the reverse strand, counting down.
GATCATGGACGACAGAGACGAGGAGGAAGACATCATAGAGGCGTTCAACGTGTTTGATCAGAACCGTGATGGGTTCATCACGGTGGAAGAGCTGAGATCCGTGTTATCTTCCTTGGGGCTCAAGCAAGGAAGAACCCTAGAGGATTGTAAGAGGATGATAAGTAAAGTGGATGTTGATGGAGATGGGATGGTGAATTTCAAGGAGTTTAAACAAATGATGAAAGGTGGTGGATTTGCCGCTTTAGAATCAAGCTTGTGAAACAAACAAATGAAACTCATTTTTGGGTTAGGGTTTGAGATCAACATCATTGTTTTTTTTTTCCTCGGAATGATTAGGGCTAAACCTCGAAAGATAAATTAACAAAATGGATCAAGCTTCGTTTTTGAATGCTTCTCCACAAAATATTGTTGATGGATTTGCTATGTGGGATTTTGAAAACAAACATATATAATTTTGATTTTGAGGATTTTACGTTGTTGAGGATTCTTTTATTTATTTGTAATATATGGTTGTGAATTGTGATGCACGTCACTTGTTAATTACTACTTTTACGCAAATAAGATCATGCCATGCATAGAACATAATGCGATATAAACTACATATGTTTTTAACTTGTAATCTGAAAAGTGAAGAAAAGAAGAGAAGCTATGAACTACATGATGTTTTGAACTTGTAATCTGAAGTCAAACAAAAAAAAATTTAGAAACTACATGCCGTTTCTCACTTGTCGTAGACCAACGGATGAAGTTCACGTGCTCCACCTAAAAACCAGTCATCATCAACCGTACAAGAAACAGAGAGATCTGCGACTTTGTGTTCTATTGTCGTCTTCTTCCTCAACACTTCCCTTTCTTTCCAACTCACTAAACTAACTTCAGTTTCACAGATCAACAACTTTCTCTGTCCAATTATATCTCTGTCTGAAGTTCCCTAATCTTTCATCCAAGTAAGTGCTTCACTTGAATTTCCCTTTCTATCAATCTTTTATTGAAACGTTTATAGGGTTTTAGCTCCCTTTTGTCTAAGTTGCTTCCTTTTGTGAATTAATCTGCTTCAATTAAAAAAAAAAAAAAACTGCTTCAATATAATTCCTATGGATGAACCTACTTTGGTGTAACGTTTGATCAAAAGTCGATGAAACTGCTACTCTCTTCGTACTTAATTAGGGTTATAAATGCTTATATATGTTTAGGGTTTCTGTTCTGCATGGCCGAATTTTAGAATTTGAAGACCATAAATATTTATTAAGAACTTTAATAAAAAAAAAAATTCTTCATATTTATGTTGTGTATAATCTTCAAAAAATTTGGGCAACCAACATTAATGTTTTACTGTGTTGTGTCCTGCTCCCGCCATGTTCTTAATTATTAGTTCAAGCTTTAGAAGTTCAGTGGGAAAACTCTTAGGTTTGATATATTTAGGACTAAACTGTTGCATCTTTTGTCATGTACTGAACTTGTTTAATTTATGTGTTGTGTGGCAGTGGAGGGGAACCTTTTACGTGGAAAAGACGTAGTAGAGACGATGGAGAATATAGTAACAGAAGAAGCTTCTTCAGTTGTGGAGCCTTTCATTGGTATGGAGTTTGAATCAGAAGAAGCTGCAAAGTCTTTCTACGACAGTTACGCTAAAAGCACTGGTTTCGTTATGAGAGTGGATGCTTTCAGGAGGTCAATGCGAGACGGGACCGTGGTGTGGCGCAAACTCGTGTGTAACAAAGAAGGGTTCCGTAGATCAAGACCTAGGAGAAGCGAGAGCAGGAAGCCTCGTGCTATAACAAGAGAAGGATGTAAGGCTTTGATCGTGGTGAAGAAAGACAAGTCCGGAAAATGGATCGTCACTAAGTTTGTGAAAGAACATAATCATCCTCTCTTGTCTCTACTTGCTAACGCTCGCCGGAGTTCACATATCTCTCAATCACCGGTACGTTCATACACTTCCCCTTTAGGGTCATCTCTCAAACATTTAGTAAGAACTTAAATAATTGAATAATTTAGAGACCTATATTTATGTATATAAAAAAAATCTCTTAAAATTTTATGGGTCAAGGCTAATGTTTCACTGGTCTGTGCATGGCATAAAGCTTGTTCTGTTTTATGTCTCTGAAAGATGTATCTTTGTATAAACAAACATTTTCAGGACGAGAAAGACGCAAAGATTAGGGAGCTTAGCACAGAGCTGAGCCGAGAGAGAAAGCGTTGTGCTGCGTTGCAACAGCAACTTGATATGGTCCTAAACGTGATGGAAGAACATGCTAATCATCTCTCTGTCAATATCAATAATGTTATCCAAAGTGTAAAAGAAATAGAGTCCATTACTTTCACCAAATCCCTGATCAGCTGAATAAAACAACAAACTCACAACTCGTTTGTGGTTCATAAAAGCCTAACATCAAATTATCTTTAATACCTAGAGGTTTGAGGTCGAAACCCTTAATCTTTCAGGTACAAAACCACAGCATGTAATATTTGTTCCTTTCCATTTAAATCAGGGACTTTGACACAATGATCATGGTTAGTAGTTAAGCTATTGACTTCTAGTAATAATAATAATAACCTTAATTTATCCAAAGTGTTAGAGAAATAGACTCCAACACTTTCACCAAACCCCTCGGCTGAATAAAACAACAACACACATCTTAATTTGTGTTTCATAAAAGCTTAACATCAAGTTCCTCGGATTGGAAGTGTTCTTCGGAATAATTTCTCGTCCCATCAGAACTTGAACTTGGTCTAGTTGTATGGATAGTCGACAAAAAAAATAAATAAAAATTTAACATCAACTTCTCTTGATTAATTTGTCATTTTGATTCAAACCAGAGAACAAAAACAAAAAGAGATAAAACTTTGTTCTTGGATGAACTGATTCGAATCAAGATTCAGTGCCAAAAAGCGTAAAAGGCAGTAGAGATATAAACCAACAGAGCAGAGGAAACCAGCGTCACAAGCGTCGCAACCGCCTGAACCGCAGATTTACTACCGCAAGATAGCAACCCCAAACGGATCTGAATCACATTAACCATAGAGAGCATCATGAACAAACAACCCATCACAGATCCAACCGCAGACGCCATCATTCCCCATCTCAGCACCTTGATGTTGATATGCGCCCTGAAAATCTCGTCCACGTCTTTGCTGTTGAGGAGGTTCAGCGCGAGCTTGAGACCCTGAGCCACGAGGGAGGAGAAGAGGAAGAAGCTGAAGGAGACGACTTCGAAGACCAGCAGCTTCTTCGCCACGTCGTCGCTCGCGTCGCAGTTTGACCGCTGCTCGAGGCTGTGCTGTCCCGGGGTGGCTAAGGAGAGGCCGACGAAGACGGCGATTGTGAAGAGGGAGTTCACGTTGACGAGCCCGTCGAGTGCGCTTACGTGGACGCTTGTTGTGGCGACGGAGGAAGATGCCGGTGACGTCATTGCGACGGCGGGTTCGACGTTGGTCGGCGTGTACTCGATTTTTGGCTCAGATCTGCTCGGGGAAAGACGAATGTTAAAGAAAGGTAGATTTGAGTACGGAGAGAGAGAAAGGGTAAAGCTTACTCTGCCATTGAAGAGTCTATTAAGTTATGCTTTTGTTTTTGGTCGGAGAGATTAGATGGAAAGAGAGATTGATTGTCTTAAAAGAGACTTTTTTTTAAAAAGACTCTGTAATGACGCACTTACTCGTCTCTGTTTTTTTATATAAAAAGCATGCGTTTTGTTTTTTTTGTCCACGTCGGAGTCAACTGAAATTAAGTTGTTGACCAAAATTTACAATTTTAACTTTTTTGTTTGTTTGTTTGAAATTGTTTCCAATTAATTATTTTTGGTTGAAATGTTTTCAATTAAATACTTTGATTGAACTGAGCTTTGATAAGATGATTTTGACTTTTTTGGTAAATCTAGAAAAATGTATTTTATATCATATCCTCGTAAATATTGAATACCACCTAAGCTTTAAAACTATAAAGTATAAACAACAATTTATATATATATATATTTTTTTTTGGGTCAAATAAAACAACAATTTATATATATATATATTTCTCACCAGTTTATTTGAAAGTACACTTTTCATATTATTAGATTAGAAAACTTCAAAGTTAGGAGATATTTACACGAATAAAACCATATTTCGAAGATTAAGAAAACAAAACTGATGATTAATGTCAGTCATTTGAACTTGACAGGCAACCTAATGACTAGTGAGATTTTATTTACAATCAGAACATTTCATTTTTATTGATTTATCATTTACCACACCTGGTCCCTGGACTTACACCAATCACACTTCCATAATAAGCTTTTATAAAAGAACATCCATGTTAATACAAATATGTCATTTTTTTTTTTGTTTTTGAGCGAGTATTCATTCAAGCAGTTGTGAAAAGATCATTCACAAATGTATACCATAATAACCGCAAAGTTCTCGAGGACTTTAAGAGCCAATTGACTCATTCCATAGTTGTGGATTACAGATCATCTCTAAATCAGCATCTCAAGAGGGGTCCTAAGACCAACAACCTGCCCGACAACAGAGAACCATGAAACCAAGTACAACTCGACTGGCATCTGACAACCATCAGAGCTGCTGCTTTCGGAAAGCAGCTTGATCCATTCCTCAGTCCCACAAGGATGCAGCTTGAACCACGGCCTGTTCAAATACGGATGCTCCTGCAATTGATTGTTGCATAGAGATTAAAATACCAAGCAACCAAAAAACCTATATATTATAAACTAACACATTGTGGTATTGATTCTGAGAGGATACCTCCTGTGTTATAAAAGTCCACTTAGATTCCAGCAAAAGACTAACAGAGCTTGAAGGCAGATCTCTCTTGATAACATCCAAAGAAAGAGGCTTTCCATCTAATAAAAGTGACAAAACAAAGATGATTATCTTACAACCAAACAAAAAGAGCAATCCAAAATATTTGCAGGGGGTGATGGTGTGACGTACCACTAGAGTATCCACGAAAATACAGCATAGGAACCATGTATGACGCACTGTAAACGATATGGTAATCATAGTAGTGTGCTTCATCTTCAACGTTTTGTACCTAGCAACATAACAATCTCAGAGAGACTCTGCTGTTCACATACAAAAGATGAATGGCTTTATGTTACCAAGACCGTGTGATCAATTGATTCTTCCTTCTCCCACCAATCAGCTGTTACATCTAAAGACTCCTCCTCAGCACTTCCCTATACACAGAAAGATAATGGTGAGAAACATAAAAGAAGGAAGAAGATGAAAGGTTGTGACTTTACCTCAAGTGAGCTGAGAATGATGATTTTCTCTAGCGATAAGTAACATTCCTCCTTCTGATAACACAACAAACACGAATTTAATGTAAAAATGCTATCTTTGGAACATGGAGAATAGTGTTGATCGACGTTGACCTTAAGTAGCGTTCGATTGATCAGAGAAACCCATGACCATGAAGGGAACGAAAGGTTATGTCTTTTCCATTTATCCGCGAAAGCTCGAGCAGCGACAGAGAAACCCTCGAGAGTGATTTTGCCGTCGTTGACGACCTCTCCAGCTGAATCCATCGGAGGAGGAGCAAACAAAATCGCTGATCAGCAACAACACCGTCGCTACAAAATCAAAAGGAACTAAACCGAACCGAATCAGAGAATCCAAATCGAATTTAGTTTATATAAACCGAACCGAACATAATCAGAGAATTTAAACCGTCTCTACGAAATCAAAAGGAACTAAACCGAACCGAATCAGAAAATCTAAATCGAATTTTAGTTAATGTAAACCGGACCAACCGTACATAAACCCGAAACCAGAAAAATTAAATCGAATTTAGTTTTATATAAACCGAACCGAACCGAACCGAACCTATTCGAAATAAACCCGCCGCTTCAACCTCCATCTCCGCCTTCCATTAACTAACCGCCGCCACTTTCTATCTCTCTGCCCCGCATCTGTTAAGTCTCGCTCTCTTTCTCGACTTTATCCTCTAGAAATGCTCTGACTTTGAACCTCTTTTACCATCTTCTCTTTCCTTTGGAGACAATTCGTTTAAAAGTGCTTACACTATTGTCTTATCTTCATGGAACTGGTGAGTTTCTCTTGTTTATTGTATAACTTTAATGTAAAAGTCTACACCTTTTGTCTGAATTGTTGGGTAAATACGAAAGCTTTGCGTGTGTGTGTGTTCTTGCAGACTTGTCTGAGCAAAGGAGATGGCTTTCACTACCCACCTTGCCACATGCTGAACCTAAGCGGTTTCAGGATCTTGATCGACTGCCCTTTGGACCTTTTAGCAATCACAATCTTCTCTCCTGTTCCATGTGATGTGGGGTTTGAAGCTTATGGTCAGAATGATCAGAATCCAATTCAAAAGAAGCAGAAACTGGAGAGACAGATGACTCCTGATGACTTGGTATCCGCAGAGCCGTGGTACAAAACTGTCAAGACCTTGCATTTGTGGGAGGTTTCTTTAATTGATATAGTTCTCATCTCCAACCCTATGGGATTGCTTGGATTGCCATTCCTTACTCAACACCCAAGATTCTGCGCCAAGGTAAAACGTTTTCATGCATGTAACTTGTTCTGCTTTGGGGTGTGTCTTGTGCTGAGTTCTTTTCTTCTAAGATGTAGATTTATATGACTGAAGCAACAGCTAAGATTGGTCAGCTCATGATGGAAGATCTTGTCTCTATGCACATGGAGTTCAGACGCTTACACGGACCTGAGGACTCTAGTTTTCCTTGGTGGACAAAGAATCTAGATGGTGAACAAGTGCCAAGTGTGCTTAAGAATCTTGTCTTTGGTGAGAGTGGTGATGATCTAGGCAGTTGGATGCGTCTCTACAGGTAATTGTTATTGGCTTTCTCTACAGTGTTGATTGCTTCGTTAATTCATTCTTTTTTCTTCAGTTTAGATGACGTAAAGAGTTGCATGAAGAAGGTTCAAGATGTAAAGTTTTCAGAAGAAGTTTGTTATAATGGGACGTTGATCATTAAGGCTCTAAGTTCAGGTCTAGATATTGGGGATTGCAATTGGTTGATCAATGGCCCTAATGGAAGTTTAAGTTATGTGTCAGACTCCATCTTCGTTTCACATCATTCGAAAAATTTCGACTCCCATGGTCTCAAAGGAACAGATGTGATGATTTACTCTGGTTTCTCATGCCTCTAAACCGCAGAAATGACTGAGAATGATTGTATATCAACAATCAGGTACGTTCATATAAGACTCTTTTTCCATATTTATGATATGATGATGTTTGTTTGGGTCTTATAGTCAATGAAATTTTCTTTACTGCAGTGAGAATAATGACGAGTGCTTGGCTGCTTCATTACTAGACAATGAAGAAAGCTTAGGAGAGCTAGAGAAACTAGCGTTTGTCTGCTCATGTGCTGCGGAATCTGCGGATGCTGGTGGCTCAACCTTAATAACGATTACTCGAGTGGGGATAGTTCTGCAGCTCCTTGAGCTAATGTCAAATTCTCTTGAGTCTTCTTCTCTAAAGGTTTGATTTACCTTTTTTTCTTTTTATCTTACACTTTTAATTTCTTGTGGATACGAACCACATTTTAAATGGTGTTCTTAGCTCAATAAGACTAAATTACTCTAGTATGGTTGTGCTTAGGTTCCAATCTTTGTAATATCTTCTGTGGCAGAAGAGCTATTGGCATACGCAAACACCATACCAGAGTGGCTGTGTGAGCAACGACAGGAGAAGGTATACTTATCTGACTTGTTAATCACTGTTAAAAAACTTATTTGAAAGATAAATCAAATAGTAGATTTTATATTATGTTCAGTTAATTTCAGGAGAACCATCATTTGGTCATCTTAAGTTCATTAAAGACAAGAAGATCCATTTGTTTCCTGCCATTCACTCACCTAACCTAATGTAAGAACTTGTTGTTTCCTAGTAGTGTATTCACATTTTTATCTCTATGATTACTATTCTGATAGGTAGTCATTGCCTAGTTCAGATACAAAGTAAAGTATAACTATTATTTACGTTTATGGCAAAACAGAACAAGTTGGCAAGAACCATGCATAGTGTTTGCTCCTCACTGGAGTTTGCGGCTTGGTCCTTCTGTCCAGCTTCTTCAGCGTTGGCGTGGAGATCCAAAATCATTGCTTGTTCTTGAGGTTTTTTCTAAATCTATTTCTCTCTTCCTCAATAAGATGATCCAATGTGAATCATTAGTCAATATATCTGATGAGAAAATATGTGTTGCAGGACGGTATAAGTTCAGGTTTAGGACTTCTCCCCTTCAGACCAATCGCTATGAAGATTCTCCAGTGTTCATTTCTTTCTGGAGTCAGGTAAAAGATTTTGCCTGTCTGTATTGTAACTGTAAACTTGCTTGTCAACATTGCTCAAATACTATAAGTTATTTTGCAGGTTGCAGAAGCTCCCAACTCTTCTTTCCTTTTTGCAGCCAAAGATTGTTTTGGTAAGGACTCTATTTTTTTCCAACTTGCCTGTGTCTGTATTCATCAATCTGATAGCATTTTGTTAACAGGTCCCTGATGTTGTCAACCAGAGGATCAATCTTTCTACGGTGAAGACAAAATCTATCCTGAATTTGTTTTGTTTGGTGTAGTAACTACAACTATTGAATTCTAAAAATTATGCGTTCGCTTAATCCACAATGTTATATAAAGTGCATAATTTCCGTCTCGTAAATTAATTGAGATTATATACTTTACTTTTCACTTAAGAACTCATAGCTCCAATGATTCCTACAAACATAAGTAGATAACTAATTAAGGAGGATAGTCTCATTACATTTGAAACCTAAGCTAAGCCAGGGTAGTGTCCCTTCTCTACTCAAACCTCCAGGACAGAAAGTCTCTCACGTGATCACGAATACAAACGAATTTTAAAAACATAAGTTTCAAGTTTCAACATGTTAAAAAACATTTTGATAGTCATATTTGTCACATGAATAAACCTAAGTATTTCAAGTTTCAACATGTTAGAAAACATTTCGATAGTCATATTTGTCACATGAATAAGAACCCAATGAACTCCAAACCACGCAGATTCTGTACTCGTACATGCTCTTATGAAATGAAAAGCTAAATCCATTAAGTCGCATTACGTAGTAACTACATAGTTCAGTAATTCTCCTAGACACCAAAGGGTTCCACTTCCTAGAAATTCAACTCACTCACTTTCACCTTCAACTTTTTCCAGTGCCCTGCTGCATCTAACGACCTCTGCCACGCCCACGACCACCACGCCCACGTCCACCACGCCCACGTCCACCACGTCCACGCCCACGACCACCACGTCCACAGTCTTCCACAAGCAAAGTCTCCGGGTTCGAGCTATCAGAGCCAACAAAAAAAATTAAATCCCCACCAAACATTCATAGCGTATTCTCAAAGCAGATTTGTCACATGAATAAAAAACCCTTGTACTCCAAACCACGCAGATTCTATACTTGTACATGCTCTTATGAAATAAAAAGCTAAATCCATTGAGTCGCATTACATACCTCTTTCTTTTTTTTGTTTCGAGCTCGAGAATCGGATACACGAATTCGTGAATCAAAGGTTTGGGCTGGCTGAGAGCTAAAGCTGTGTCACCTCCTATACCTCGGTTAAGGCCAAATGTCGAATCACCACGCCCAGCAAAGTGATGACCCATAACCATCATCTCACCAGACACTAGGATGTAGCCTTTGTCGTGGCTCTTTGGTCCGTGGCTTGACTTGCACCAAAATACAAGCTCCCCGTTCATTAAAAACGCATCAACAATGGTTACCCCGTGAAGAGCCTCAAACCGAGAATTGTCGCTCGTGGGTCCACGGTAGATTTCCTGCAATAAAATAAACACTTTAAAACCAAGCCGAAAATCTATGAAACTATAAATTAATATCGAAACTTATTTACCCCCTTTCGAATTTTCCAGTAATCTGAAAATATAAGTAAGGTTGCTCCTATAGGCTGCGTCTCAAGCACCTTCAAAGCTTGATGTAAATCATTACCAATATAGTTATAACCTGCTATTTTAATCATCTTCTCCCCTTTTATCTTTTTCGGTTTGTCTTTTAGGCAGTTAAAAGAATCTACCCCTCTTTGCACTCTCACTCCATAATCTCTTATATATTGCAGGCCAGATGTCAGTAGCAGCGTATGACAGTTGTGTCCCTCTGAAGCTTGATGTGAGCGGTCAATAGGAGATGTGTTAAAACACAACTCCTTGACGCTTAAATTCACGAACTTCTTATCCCGACCTTTTATCACTCTCAGCGAGCTCACTAGATTGCAACAAACATAAGCCGCACATAATTCTGCAAAAGTCAAACACAAAAAAAAAGTTTAGTAGTGATATTTTGAGAGTTCGAGTTGAACAAATTTCTAAAAAAAAAAAAAGTAAAGAAGAAAGTTTGACTTACGATGGTTCTCTTGGTCTCGGACATCTCCTACCATTTCATCTTCTTGTTTTGAACGGATAGGTTCACCAACTTTCTTCTCATCTTCCTCTGAAAGTTCAACCCATTTCCTGTCAACTCTTGTAATTCCCTCTATCCAGTTGGGAGACTGAACAAAAAGAACAAGAAGATAAAAGAAGTAAGGAAAGGGTATTGACAATTAAAAGAAGTAAAGAAAGGAAAGGTATTGAGAATTAAAAGATTACCCTATTGGGAGATCTCCAACCCAATAACTGGTTTTCATAAATGGGATCGCCGGCTTTTTTCTTGAACCTTTCAAAAAAACAAGAAAAAGAAGTAGGAACTCCTTTTGTGCAGCAAATGTTGTATAGCTTTTTCCCAAAAATCCTATTCAGCTCAGAGGGAGTCAGAGTTGCATTGGCACGAACGCTGCTTCTTACATCTCTTCTTACATTCTCAAGTCTCTCATTGTTGTTACTAGGTTGAACCCCGGCTAAATTCAACTCCGGCTTCCTAAACACTTTTGAGACCGAAGTATCCCAACAACAACGACCAAGCACAAACTCCCTGTATCAAAACAATGAAAGATGCAAACACAATTTTACAGTTGCAAACATGTAAGCAAAACTAAACAAGAGAGAGTGACGAACCTAGAGGTATCATCATCTCCAACAGCTTCGCTTTCTTTCTTGAGCTCCAAAGTGTCGAGGTAGTTTTCATTCTCACAAGGCTCAAGAACACTCTTGCCCTGCACAATGAATTGACATCTTTAAGACAAGGAGTAATATGGAAACAACAATGAAGAGTATATGCACGTAGGATGTTATAAGATGAAAGTTAAACCTTGCTATATGAACCACTAGCTTCACAAGAGAAGATACAGCAACTGGTTCCATCACCACCAACATGGTGACAAAACCAACATTCATCTCCAAAAGGACAATATCCCTCTGCCAAAAATTTGCACCGAGCATTCTTCGTCGTCACGGGTCTTGTACGCTTACCATCATCTTGCATGAAGTCCTTTTCATTCTCACAAGGCTCAAGAACACTCTTGCCCTGCATAACAAGTTGACATCTTTAAGACAAGGAGTGATGAACAAATAAAAAAGCAAAGAGAAAGAGATGAATTATATACCTTATCTCTGTTTTTAACATATGTGTACTTGCCCGTTTCTGAAATAAAAACTTCTGTCTCGAGCTGATCCATGAAATCTGAAAGGGAGGAGGAGATCAGTTAGTAGAAGAAGATAGACTCTGAAGTTAACAGTGTCCAATAATTAAACAAACTGCAGATTTCATCTTTATATTATGTTTCAGGGATGCTCTTTTGTAGTGACTTGAAGTCTTGATTTACCTTCAGACATAGCCTGAAACAATAGACAAACTATGTCTTAGGTTTTAGAAACGACGGCAAAGAATATACACGGAAGAGCGCAGTTACATTTTCTAAGGTGGAAATGAAGAGGAAGAAAGCGTTACCAATGAGAGATGTGGAAAGTTTGAAAAAACATCCGTGAGCTCCAGATAGTTTGCTTGTGAGTGAGTGATCTGGAAACAACAATGAAATTACCATTTAGGGCAGAGTGGAGTGTGATGCAAGTAACTAGTTAACATTTCCCTCTAGCTAGTAATAATGTTAAATACAACAGACATTCGATTGACATAAAAGACAAGATATACCTCAAGCAAGTTGCATTAACCACATTACCTTTAACGTTAACACGAGACGTTTGCTGTTAACATTCCCAACTTCCACCACCCTCAGAGGATTCTTGGCCAATAGATACTGTGCTTCATTTTCTAAGCAACCCCAGAAGAAAGGTGGCTTGTAATCTTGTGGCTGCAAAGCATTCAATTTTGACAGTGAAATAAGATGAACGGTAGTGACGTTGTTAGGGAAGAACTAAAGCGGAAACTTGTATGAGAAGACAAGGAACTGATTGAATGGAGTGTGATGCAAGTAACTAGTTAACATTTCCCTCTAGCTAGTAATAATGTTAAATACAACAGACATTCGATTGACATAAAAGACAAGATATACCTCAAGCAAGTTGCATTAACCACATTACCTTTAACGTTAACACGAGACGTTTGCTGTTAACATTCCCAACTTCCACCACCCTCAGAGGATTCTTGGCCAATAGATACTGTGCTTCATTTTCTAAGCAACCCCAGAAGAAAGGTGGCTTGTAATCTTGTGGCTGCAAAGCATTCAATTTTGACAGTGAAATAAGATGAACGGTAGTGACGTTGTTAGAGAAGAACTAAAGCGGAAACTTGTATGAGAAGACAAGGAACTGATTGAATGGTACTTTACAATATTCATTACCTCATCTGGCATTTTGTCAAGGGTGCTCATCAACTCACCAAGCATTTTGAAAGTTGAACTCCTAATTTCAGTACAATCATGAAAAATTGAAAAGCATTAGACGCATGAAAAGCTCAAAGTAGGATTTCATAAATATCTCAATAGTATACCTCAGTTGATTTAAGGAAACATCTGCGGTGGATTTGAAAGTCCCTCCGTGACTCTTGTTTCCAGTAAGACTGATGTTCAACATGACAGCTTGGCTGTTAGAATATGAATCTCTGGAAGAAACTGCAGTAACACAGTCGTTTCATCAATAAATAAATAATTGGATGTATAACCAAAGAGGTGACATATATCTCAAAATCGTTTGTGTAGAAAACCTTTCTCAATCAGTCGGTGGGATTCAGCATGCATAGGCATTATTAGCTTCAGATCTGCTTCAAAATCATGCGGCAGTTATCATTCTGTATATTAATAGAAATTGAACTAAGCTTTTCAGATGAGCGTCTTACATTCACCGTCGAGATAGAAGAGGCCTCTGTTGAACATAGTAGTACCGAGAAAATTCCTAGTCTATTTTAACAAAAAAAGAAAAAGAAAAAAACGTCAGAAACACTGATGATTTTCAGATTAAGCAACAAAAAGATAGTATCGCAACGCAGAATCAAGAGACGAGGGATCTTCGATCGATCCTAAATCAACAACGAAAAACAAAACGAAAAGCAAGCTCGATGTGTCGTCGTTTTACTCACCAGAAGGAGCGAGTACTGTCCGGTGTCCTCAGCTTCCTTCCACTTCAGGGAGACTACCTGAGGAAGAAGATACCAAATGAGATTACGAGAGTAGGAACAGAGCAAAAAGCTAAGAAAAGTATTTTTTTTTATTCTCTCGTATAAACGCGTCACCATTTTTGCAGAGGAAGGAAACGAGAAACCAACTAACTTTCCCAGAGAAAAGATAGGAGAGAAAGATAGGAGAGAGAAATAGAGTGAGACAAAAGAAATGGAAATTTGTAGCGTCGTAGAGAGCTTGTGGCAGAAGGATATAGGGGCAAAGTTGGTATTGAGGGGAAAAGAGTAGGGGTAGTATCGACTAATTACATCCCACGTCATACACCCAAATTGGCTACTCGAGTACGTAGGGGTAAAATTGGTATTTAGGAAAGATAGTAGTGGCAAATCCGACTTCTAACGAATCTCGTACGATCAAGCAAGCGAGTGCACACATATTTGTTGCACTGAGTGGGACCCTACATATCTTTCCTAAAGATCATTTTTGGCAATTATAACACACGAACAAAATGAACTCACTAGAGACAAAATACTAGGTTCCTTAATAGAGTACTTTATTGATCATTATTTCAATTTTTATTCACCTAACCATAAAAGAAAAAGAATGAATTTAATTGGTTGGCGTATGTGTTTCTTTCTTGTCAAAAACTAGCAAAGTATATATCTCACGTCCAATTCAAAAATCATTCCTCTATAACAAAAACTTGCAAGATGGAATCGATATAGTATTGTCTCAATATTTGGTTCGTGTTGTGTTTCTCTTTTACACAATAATTAATGTCCCTTGCCTTTTAGCTGGTACCACCCTCATTCAAATTCTTGAATAACTGACTTTGTCCCCGCCTGGACCTACTATTCTTATAATTCCCAACAAGGCTAATTTCTCTGAAATGTACAACAAAAAAGGGTGAACGCCTTCAGTTCAATACATACCTTGAAAGGAAGAAAGCTACGTGTGTTCTGTATTATATCTTGGGACCAGTTGTGATTCGTTATTTCCTCTCTCAGTGGGTCTTATTGTTCTCTACCATATTATTACCGTATTTACATTTTTTTTTTGGGATCAAAATTACCATATATACATTAAATGGTTAAATAGTAGTGCTTAGCTGATGCGGCTAATGAAAGTAAATTCTTGTACCACTCAAGAGTGTAAGGAATATGGGTTAACTCACCGATCTTTGCTTCGCTCTGCCGATGGTTCTCCCTCATTCGAAATTAAAGTTTTATCAATCAGGCACTCCACAAGGTCATCTTCCGGTTCGCTCACTCTACATTGTCAAATCATCTGGTGTGAACCTCTCCTGCAAAGTGTAAGGGTTTATTTGTGGAAATGGACTGTAGAGGGCTTTGGATTAAGAAACTTGGAGTTGTGGAACCGTAGCTCAATCATATCCCCTTATTATTAAGAGAGAAACATTTTAAAGGAGTAACCTTTAAAGTGTAACATATTTACAGGCATGCCATGCTGATGTGGCAGCTTTAGAATGCTTCTCAGCCTAATATGTTAATTCCCCTTGCTTTACTAGGCTATTTACACAAAATGCCACTGACAAATAAGACCCACATTTGACGTATAATAAACTGCTTTCACGAACCTAATAGAAACGGTGGATTCGACCCAAACATTTCTAAAGAAAGTAATCATACGTGGAACTCCCAACTTCTGTTTCACACGATCCTATATCTCCACTGCAAACCTGCAATGCAACAGCAAGTTATCACGTAATCATATGAGCCAAGTAACCAAAAACGCAATATAATGATCTCAGTTATCACGTAATCATATGAACCAAGTAACCAATAAACCCAATATAATGATCTCAATTATACATGAATTTAACATATAGCCAAATTACATATTATACATTAATTTTTAATGCAAAGCTCTCTCAGATAGATTTACACATCATTTTGACATCTATAAGTTAAATTCATCGTTTTTTCTGTACTATATTGTTCAAAGCTCTCTTAGATAGTTGTTCACATCAAATATCTCCCGGTTCGATTCTACAAACCAAAATCAATTTTGAATAATACATTGGTTAGGAAACCAGACCGAAATTCTTTTTCGGTTTATTATTTCAAAAACGAACGGAAATCATGCAAGTTATGTAATAAGGGGGATAGCCAAAAAAATATTGACCTTTTGCGTGTATTTAATACATTCTTTCTTGCCATCTTTAGATTTAGGAAAGTAATACTGACATGATGATTTGAAATCAAAATTGGCGTGGTAACACAAAGTTCGCAATCATTTATATTTCATTGCCTATTTTCAAGTCAATCACATATATATAATTTCGTGAAATTAATGTGATTACGCCTAAACTAGGGATTACGATCATACATGACTAGATGAAATAAGATTATCAATAAAACGTAAATAGTTAGAAATGGGAATCATTTATACATTATTACCTATTTTCAAGTCAATCATATATAAAGAATTTGGTTAAATAAATGTGAGACGCCTAAAATAGGAGATGCGATTGATCAGCAAAATCATGGGGAATATTGTACGATGAATGACTCTAACACCTATATAAGCAAAGACTAAGTCGTCCATTTAGTCACACACTCAAACCTAAACCTACTGATTCTTTATGGCTGCGATGAATACTATCTCTGAGTTGAAGCCTTTCAAAAGCATGTGGAAGGTGCAAGTCAAAATTATCCGCCTTTGGAAACAGTATTCGGCTGCGGGTGGTGAGACTATCGAAATGGTCTTTGTCGATGCTAGAGTAAGTTCAATGGAACATATATTTTATTGTTTATTTATTCTTTACGTATCTCGCTAGGTTTCTTATGGTTCACTGTTTTTGAACTAGGGAGACAAGATTGCTGGAACTGTGAAAAAAGAACTGGTGGGAAAATTCGATCGTGTGCTGCAGGAGGGTGAAACAAAAGTTCTTATCAATTTCACGGTTACCCATTCAACTGGTTCTTATCGAACCACCAGCCATCCATTCAAGATTGTTTTTCTCCCAACTACCCGTGTACGTATTTGTGAGGAATTGCCCAACAACTTAACTGGATTGAATCCTGTTAAATTTCGTGATGTTCTCAATGGTGTCCTCGATGTTGATTACTTGATTGGTAAGTTTCTTTTTTTACTTCATAACTTATTTGAGAAATGTTAGTTTGTCTTCTTTTAGAAACGTGATTGATGGTTCTCTCTCGCTTTTTTTTAGATGTAATCGGCCAGATTGTTGAAGTTTCTCAGATGGAGATTGTGTCTGTTAGTGGGAAAGACACACATAAGATATCTGTTGAACTACGCAATGAAGAGTAATTTTCTTCACTTTTATTTACGTATGTGTAATATACGAATAAGTCATTGAGTGTGTCTTAATATGTTTTGCTTTGCTTTATTTTATAGAGATGAACGTCTCCCACTGGTATTATGGGGGAAGTTTGCTGAGGATGTTAGCAATGCAATTCAGTTGCGTAGTGAGCAGTCCATTGTTTGTGTTTTGCGATTTGGGAAGATTAAAGTTTGGAAAGGTAATTACCAACTGTGCTTATAACTTACAACACGTTTTATTACCAGTACTATTTTATATTTACAGATCATTGACTAATATAATGTGTTCTGTTTTTTTTCAGAGGATCGTAGCATCTCCAACGCCTATAATGTCTCTAATGTTGCGTTGAATCCACAAATGGATGAGGTCCAAGCATTCATGAGTTTGTGAGTTCTTGATGAATTCTATATATTTTTGACATCTATTCTTAACTAGGATTTTGTTTGAGCTGGCCTTATTTCTGTTATATCAGGTTACCAAAGGATGATTTGGCATTAGCCATTCTTGACTCTAAGTCAAATGCTGTGGTTCCTGGTGTTAAGGAACGGGATGAATTTTTTCATCGCACTCCTAAGAAAACTATTGCCCAGGTTTTGGAAACCAAGTAGGTATTTTCAATCTCATGTCAATACTCTCAATACTTACATAATTAGTTAAACATAACGTGAATCTAAGTTCCTGAACCTATATGTTTGTCTCAGGTGGAGAAGTGTATTGTCATGGCTTCAATTGCGGCCATTGATTCTGACATGGGCTGGTATTACTTAAGTTGTAAGGTGTGTGCGAAAAAGGTATTGACAGTGCCTAATGACATGGAAGATGAAGATGAGTTCAATGTTGGCGGTCACAATTACTATTGTGTGAAGTGCAAAAATGCCAACCAAATTCTGTTGCCGAGGTATTCTTTATTACTATCCGTGTATTAAGTTTGGTCTCATTATACAATATATACGACTTGAGCGTCTGAATGGTTTTTCATTGTTATACTTAGGTACAGATTGCATTTGGTTGTACTTGATGCAACAAATAACACCAAGTTCGTGCTGTTTGATAATCTTGCACTGCAACTTCTACACAAACCATGCATTGAGCTAACTGGCCCAATTACTGATGAGGTATGATTTCGAAATGTGATTAATATATTTTATGGTATTTGACACCGTGAATATCTTGGCTAACTTATTGCATGTTCTTATTTGTATAAAAGATCCAGGACCCAGATGTGTTGCCACCTATTCTTACAGATTTGGTTGGAAAAACCTTTCTTTTCAAGATTGGTATTGAAAGGGAGAATTATTTATATAAGCATTCCACTTACAAAGTTCTCAAGATCATGACAAACATAGGATGGATTAATGAGTTTGATGCCATTGGATCACCAACGGTTAGTATTTTTAAGGGATTGTTGAATATTGAGAAGATTTTATGTGTTTTCTTTTGTCTAACTTTGTCAGTTGGGCTTTCTAGGAAAGTGAGAACACATTTGGAGGGACATTTTCCGCTTTGTCTGATGCACCTGAGGTTGTGATAACTTGATCTACTTTCTATCTATACGTATATTATCATAGTTTATCATTTTGAATTGATCGTAGTTACTTTTTTTAATGAAGGGGTCTCTGATGATACATGGCGGATCATCTCAGCAGGCTGAGTCTAATGATCTGACACCAGCCAAGCGGACTAGACCACCAATCATTAACTTGGAGGATGCTTTTGATCAGAATTCTGTTACAAGATCTGCGTGTATTATCAAAGTCAAGAAGGAGAAGAATGAAAAAAGTGTCTGAAAAGTTCGTTTAACGACTGTTTGAGTAGAGGCTTCAATTTGGAATTTGTTTTCTGCATTTCGTTTTTATTAGTTTTTGGATTGCTTTCTTTGATTTAGGTTTTGTCTTTGGAATTTTATATGGTAATATGAAGCCTCTATGTTTTTATATGTGTCTACTGTCATTTTTATTTGCAACCTATATCTGCGCCTATTAAAAAAAAATACTATAAAATTTAGGCACATATATAAAGTAGATATATTTACCTATTGGTAATGTCGTTCCTTAGAGTCGAATTCATTGGATCCAGCATATTCCTTCCACTTGTGAGACTGTTAATAACGCCATAAATCTGTATGAAAACAAGAAAGAATGGTTAGTTTGCACCCTGTGTACATAGAAGACAATGCAATTAAATATATTAATTCATCCAAATTATAGAGAAGTTATTAAGTATATATATGATTAAAACAGAGAATGCTACCTAAATCCTGGTAGACAAATCAAAACCATAAATCACCAATTTTCTAGACAGTAGTATCCGCTGCAGCATTGTTTATCCGTAGAGGTTTTAAGTATAATGATTAGTTTCTTTAAAGAGAAGCATGAGTGAAGGTACTCATACATCGTCGTTCTTTTTGAATAGATGGCAAACAGACATAAAGTAGACTATATGACAAAAAATATTGAATTTTCGTTGAATATAATCCTCAGTTATAATTTTGGTAATTATCTAATGCTTATATAAAATATACATGACACATGTAAGTTATTTTTTATCTATGACAATTAAATTAATGCATGAATTCAGTTACTTGAAAATTAATTATTACACAATGTATGGTTTTCCACTTTTGACTAATACGTTGAGTTTCCTTGCATCTCTACTAATTGATAGAACTTTCCATAGCTGACCCTAATCATATAAGTTGGTTTCTATATAAACACTTTTCTATAATATTTAATTTATACAAGAAAATTGTTTCCCTAAACAATGGTTGAAAATCAATGCAGACCCTGAACCTTGGAGCTCTAGAAGAACAAAAAGCAAGTTACTCAATATGAACAATAATACTAAGAAAAAAAGATGTGAAAATCAAAATGTAACAGCGCATGCGAAGAGAAGAAAGCAAGGTATTCTAGAGCTTCAAATAATTGTTTGTTTAAATCATGTCTTTTTATTGATTTTGTTTGGAATTCTCTATGCGTGAAGATATAAGCATAGACGGAAATCCCAATGCTTTACGTGACATAACAAATTCGAGTATCAATATAACAAAAGATGCAAGGAAAGAAAGGCGTCTCAAATTGCTTCAAAAACGAAATAAGACGAATTTAGGAATCACAGAGGTTTCTCAGTCAGAGATTGTGAACGTCCAATTTGTAGGAGCCACACAACCAGTATCAGCCAGACAAATTGAAGGAGGTACCACATATCATTCAGTTCATACATTTAGACCTTTATAATATTATTAATAATATGTATAATAGTACCCTTATTTTAGTGTGTAGTTTTAGGTGATTCGAACTGTTTATTGAACAGATCATCCATCATTATTTTGACATATTTATCTCTAAGACCAATGATTAATTTGTATGTTATATTCTTTGATTCAAAATAGAACAATCTTGCTCTGCCAAAAATAAGAGCAGACGCTGGGAGAAGTCTGAGAGAGGAAGTGCGTCGAATGTAATTAAAAAAATGCAATTGTCAAATTGCAGTGTTCGTAATTATGAAAAGATTTCTAGCACAGAAAACACCAGATCTCAGGGTACCTACTGTGATTCTCAAGTTACATTTCAGCCTACTGTCAAAGAAAACAACTGTCATCCAAAATCCTCAAGAGCTACTAATCTCATAAATTTGGTGGTCACTTCTACAGCTATAACAGTGGACACTGATTCATCAGGTCACCTTTTTATTTGAATTTGACAATTTGAAGCGTGATGTTGCTATTGTATGTTGATGGAAGCTTAAAGAGTTAAGACCTAATCAATTTTTGTGGTACTCTAATTTTTGGTTTCAGATAGCTGTGATGATTTATGGGATTATTCGAGTAATGAAGGTGGAGAGATTCTTTCTGATTCAGATACAAGTGATGACATCACCTCAGAAGTAACTAAACGTGATGCACAGAAAAAATATGAATTGGTTTCAAAAGCGGAAAAAGCTTTTGCCGAGATGTTAAGTCGTCTGAATAAGAAAATACCGCCAAAAACACTAACCCCTCCTATAGTCTGCAGTAAAAATACTAAAAAAAAGGTACGTGTATTGTATTACTTGACATCTTCACCATTACAATCCAAACAATGCACCATATGTCTGTCTCATTATTTGTTTGAAAGCAACTATGTTTACTAGGTTATACTAATTTTGTTCCTGTAAATATAATATGTGTTCGACTCACAGGGATGTTAGGTCCTGCGAAGGAAAAAATCTCGGCAAACTCGCTAAACTCGAGACCTATTGTTTCAAGTAACGGTTTAAGAGAGACAGGTACATTTAATGTTAGAAATCCGTAATTTATTTCTTTATGCAAATATGTAAGATTACCAACACTCTCCTAAGTATTAAAACTACACAGCTTTATGTTTTTTCTTAATTGGTTTTGTAGCTTATAAAGATGATGGTGATCTAACTTTCAAGTGTCCAAAATGCCAGGCTCTTTTTTGGTATAATGAATGGGTTAGTAAGAGCAGGCATGCAAGTATTCCTGTTTTTACAATGTGTTGTATGCGAGGAAAAATCAAGCTTCCTCTTCTACAAGAACCACCAGAATTTTTGCAGGATCTGCTAACGAAGGACGATGCTATCAGTAGGCATTACCAACAAAATATTAGACCTCTAAATATGATGTTTTCCTTTACGTCTCTTGGTGGTAAAATTGATAATTCAGTCAATATGGGAAAAGGTTCTAAGGTTTTTAAACTTCATGGGGAGAATTTCCACTTAATTGGTAGTATGAAGCCTAAGCCCACTGAATCTGCTAAGTTCTCCCAGTTATATATTCATGATACAGAAAACGAAGTTCAAAATCGGATTGCTGCTTTGAGGTACTTTAGATTGGAAGTTGTGATATATTTTTTGTTTGCTAATTATAAATTGCTTTTGAACTCTTTTATTATTCGTTGTTAATATTTTTATTTTATTTCTGACCAGTGGGAATTCTCAGAAAAGCAAGATTAGAGAAGATTTGGTTGAGGAGCTAATGAACATGCTAAGGGACTCTAATGTACATGTGAAGACGTTCAGGAGTGCTATGGACAGATTTAATGACGAAGGAGAACGTGAAGAGTTGTCTCTGGTTCTAATCCACAGTCGAGTTAAAGATGGTCGTGTTTACAATCTACCTACTTCTTCTGAAGTTGCTGCATTAGTGGTTGGAATTTTCAGGAAAATATGGACAAACGTGATATTATTCTGGAAAAGAATTCTGGAAAGCTGAAAAGGATTAGTGAGTTGTATCCTTGCTATCTTCCACTTCAATATCCACTCATATTTCCTTATGGAGAAGATGGCTTTCGGTTAGGTATAAAAAATGGTTTCACGGGTCTCAACAAAAACAAAAAACCAAATATAAGTATGAGGGAGTTTTTTGCTTATCGGATTATGGTTCGTGAAGTTGGTTCTCAGGTTCTTCTACTTTCACGCCGTTTACTCCAACAGTTTCTGGTGGATGCTTATACTATGATCGAAAGCCATCGTCTTAGGTATATCTGAAAAAATCAGTCAAACTTAAGGACGTTGAAGTTTAGCAAGTTCGTGACTGCTGCAAATGATGGCAATTCTACTGTGGCCATTGAAGGTAACCGTATCATCATTCCTTCGTCATTCACGGGTGGTCCGAGGTACATGCATAAGATGTATTTGGATGCAATGTCTATATGCAAATATTTTGGGTTTCCAGATCTCTTTATAACATTCACATGTAATCCTAAATGGCCCGAGCTGATGAGTTATTTCGAGAAGTACAACCTTAGATGCTTATCTTACTTCGGGAGTTGTTGTTTTTTTCATGTTGATTTTCATTTGAGGGTTTTTGTTTTGGATCTTTAATTTCTTTTGCTTAAGTTTCTTTTAATTTTTTTGTTGAACTAAATAAATTGGTAATTTGAAACCTCTATTTTTTCTCGAACTCTGTTTATCAGATCAATTTTTGTTTCTTATTTTTTTAGTCATGTTACTGTCTATGTTTATTAGAATTTATACATAGTTTATATACTTTGCAAATCTATAAACATATAATAGGCATCAATGACATTTACCTGTCATTTTCATGAACCATTAAAAATGTAGTAATCCGTAAGCATCATAGTCCAATGTATTTTCCTTTTGAAATATAGTCTTCGTATAAATTTCTGCAAGGTTGTGGATATTATCTGCATATCATACGGTAAACAAAACCTAACAATGAGGTTATTCGCTTACATATGTTGGAGATGGGCGTTGAATAGTTTATAATCTAAACGAAGGCATGATTTAGTTGATATTAACATTATAATTAATAACACTTGAAGATAGTAGATGAATAGTTACAGAGTTAATATGTGAACAGAGTTAAAAGTCAATACCTTTTCAACGAAGAGATAGAGGAGACGATTGCCTCACTCGCGCAGAAGACAATCGTAATGAATACTCACAGCAAATGAAATCAATTGTCAATTGAATTAACCCATAGATCGCTGTCGGAAGGCTAATTACTTCATAGTTTGTCGGAAAGAAGAGATTGTCGATGTAAAAAGGGAACTATTTGGAGAAAGGAAGAAGAATATTGGCGATTATTTCTAATAATTGTAGAATAATCTGGGTTAGAATGACAAAGAAGAGTTATGATCACCAAAAAGAAAAGATTGTCTCGATTTAACTTGACCCTTTCCGATTTCAGGATATAAGAGAAGAACAGTTTTCGATAAAAAAAAAGGATATGAAAGGAGATATTTTTTTCCGATCGGTTAGATCAACTTAATTTTTTTGTAAAGCTTTTGTTGTTTACCCAATCGTTTTACAAAAACAAGTAACTAGCATCAAACCGATCGCCCATAAAAATGTAATATCAGCCCATTAGAATTTTAAGACCTCCCTGGCCCAGATCATGTAAATCAGATCCAAATATTTGATGAGATTAAAATTAAAGGTATAATCGGGATGGTATTTTCTAATAATTACATATACAGAGATATGACTATAAATATATACCAAAATGTTTACTACTATTTTTCAAATTAAAAATATATTTAAATCACCTGTAGTTAATAATTACAAATAAAAATATGGTATTACATAACTAATCCATAAACTATATTTTATAAATTAACAACAAATGTAAAAATTTAATTTATTTTTCGCCACACAATCTCATCCCGCGCAAGGCGCGGATCTCTACCTAGTTAAAGATAAACAGTATCTTAAAATTTAATAAACAGTATCTTAAAATTAATGGGAAGAAATGTAAATTCTGTACAGATTTATTGACTCTGTTGAAGGACATGTCGATCATCTAGTTCTGTTCTCGCAATTAAATCTATGCAAGCACAAAACATTTAAATGATTTCAGGATTGCTAACTCATGGTGTGCGGAGTTCATTCTGCCCTCTCAATGCATTAAGCAAAGTAACTCCCTATCTGCTGCATTTCTCTGGAAAGGCTCTATTGAAGGCAAAAATATAACGCAAGAGTGGCATGGGAAACAGTTTGTTTGCCTAAGAAAGAAGGTGGACTTTGTCTAGCAATCTGGAACAAAAAGTTTTCTCGCACAGCTTGTTTCTAGCTTCTTATTATTATGTAAACCAAAAACGATTTATATACATATTCAGATTCTTATTTTAAGATAAAAAATATTACAAATACTTACATCGGTTAGTGGAGTTAGCGAATCAATACGATGTGTCTGTTTTCAATTTGTATGATATTTTCAGTCGTACTACTAAAATAAACAAATTGAGTAACATATATGTCCTAGAACAGTGAAGTTTCAAACTGAGATTCTAATGATTTCACCCGAAGACTTTTGATGGATTACTAAGGTTTTAGAGTCTTTAGGCAATAAAAAAATGAACTTTAACATGAAAATTAGATAAGACAATATTTCAAATATAACCAAGGATGTATATATTCAAGGATCCACATACACAGTGGCACGGCACACCCATGCAATGCTTACACGAGACATATATTACAGATATGTAATGATGATGGATCCGTGTACGCAACTGCATGCACAGAGTATTCAAATTCAACGTGGCGGGTTGTGTAGTTTAGATTTAGTCCTAAAACAAAACTAGCCGCTTTATATTTAGGACCAACCCAAAACCAGACTCCAGCTCTTAATCATACTCTGGTTTTGTGATATTTGGAAACATGTCATGAGCCAACCACAGGCTTGCATTTGTTCCGGAGCATATTATCCAGAGGATAATATCAGATGCGACTCTCTTGGGAACAATGCGTTTATAAAGGTTCACTGATGATTGAGGGTAATTCTCGAGCTCTAGCCACCACATGGAAGTTTCTGGGGCTTCTTGGAGGGGTCCAAAGGCACTAGTGGTTTTCCAGCCTTCGTGCTCAAGGTCTACGGATGATAGTGTGATGATGAGGAACAGAGAATCTAAAATACTTGCAAGGAAATTTATATATTTGAAATCCTTGCTGTGTTGTATAGAAAAGAACTTGAAATGTTAAAAGGTTTAGCTTTGGCCATGAATAAAACAAGCAACAGTTATATTATCTAAAACTAAGTGTAATGGACAATTTTCTCAAATATTTTTTTTTTAAGTTTTTTATCACAAAAATAAAATTCAAGAAAGAAAATGATCAAAATAGTCTCTTTTTATTTTGAAATTTTTAATATTTATTTTTTATTTTTTAAAATTTAAAATTCTGTATCCAAAATACTACCATTTAACTTTAAAACTTAAATTTAGATTAGTTAACCCTAGGGTAAAAATACATAATTTAGTTATTTTTACCCTTTAATAAAATTTATTTTTGTCATTTTTTTATTGAATACTATTTTTGTGACAAAAACTTAAAAAAAGTTTACGCTATGGAATTTTTCAAATTTAATTTTCACTCAAATAAGCAATCGCCCAGAAAAGGAAAGGTTGTTGAAATATGAAGGAAAAAAAAAAACACATAACAAATAGCATGTTGTAAACTTAGGGAAGCGGTAGAGTGTCGCCAACGAGACAAAAGCATTTAGATATCAAATCCACAGTTCTTCGAACGATGGCTCTACGTTTGCATACCCCATTATCACCTCCCAGGTCCTGATCATAACTTATGTAGACTACGACACTTGGAAAACACTTGAGTAGAGTCTCTTTGGGCAGATTTTCCTCAGTTTCTACCACCACGTTCAAAATCTTCAAACCGGACAGGTTGGGCTGCAACAACCGTAACAGATTAATTTTATATTATATACCCAAAACAAAACAATATAAAGAAAGAAAGAACGAAAGAAAAACACACACTTTATATGTGTAGTCTCGCCTATCCGTGGTAACGATAGCAACTTGCAAGTATAGACCAATCCAGTCGTTTTCTTCCCACTCAGATTCCATCACCTCATATAAAAATCGACTACTACATTTATCATCAGGCCACTCAGGCAAGTCCCTATCGTCGCGGAAATGACGACCCATATTTCCTGTAGACTTAGTCCCTAGAGAAGAGAAAAGATAAATTCAAACAATTAAATAAAGTAGTATAATTACAAACACAATTCAAGAAAACTGTCTGTTACTTATAAACGACCTTTAAGTCTGGCGATAAGGCAAGTGAGATTCAGAGTGCAGCACTTTCTTTCGTAAAGCTCAGTCTGGAAAGTAACAAGGGACGCGGGTGTAGCTGATGGATCCTCCTCTGCTGCAAGCAAAGTTATATAATAACGGGCAGGCATGTACGTACCCTCTCTATTGTATTTCTCTATTTCGTGAAGCTGCAGATTGGTCCCCTCTAAAACATTGTAGCGGTGAAGGCCGACCTTTGCATAAAGCTGCACTACAAGGAGACAATCTTTCCCTCCAGAGAACTCATGCATTCCCCAATCACGATGATCCCTCAGTTCACCCATATCGAACCCCTACGGTCCGGAGATCCATATCAAATCAAAGTAATAAATAAATAAATAAATAAAATAGGGAATTCATAATTAATTAATTTTACATCTGTTTCCCGCACTTTACGCCAAAGCTCAGCCGTCTCGGCATCTTTTCTTTTTCGGATAATCTCCTCCTCAGACTTTATCTTCTTCGCCCAAAGCCAATATGAACGTCTCCGCTCACGATACTCACTACCAACAACCAACAGCTCCTGCTTCTTCTTTCTCCTCCAACGTCCACCCATTCTCTCTCTCTCTCTCTCACTTTCTTCCTTCCTTCCCCGCCTCCTGCTCTTTAAATAGTCCACAATAAACCCTAATTTATTTATGGCTGGGGCCTGATTTCATTTATTTGAATTTCTTCCTTTTCGAGGTCCAAACCTCTCTCTCTCTCTTATTTGGTACATTTACTTATTTGATTCTATGGGCTTAATAGTTGTAGCCATTATGGTACATTACAATATAGAAGAACTCTGGAATATATATATTATTATGTGAAAACTGAAGTTCAGATTACATATTAAGTCATGGTCATGCTAAAAATATAGACGTATATAAGCAAATAATTACATACTTTCATATCTGATAATGTCATTACTAGGATAAGACATGCGCCTTACCCAGGATAAATTTACATAAAAATTATTTAAAAATTATTGTATGAAAAAAAAATTATATTATTGATTGAATTAATATATTTGGCTCTTAGACAATTTTTAAATATTTTTTGTTAGTTACATAATTTGTTTACTAATGAACTGATCTAATTTTTAAAAATATTTTATGTCAAAGAATTATTTATCTCATAAAAACCTAACGTTTAGGCCGAAAAATCTCCTACTATTTGGTTACAATGAAACTATGTCAACTCGGTTTTATATCATGATTTAGCAATTTAAAAGTTAATTTTGGTTATGAGAAGTTTACGTTCACGTGTCAATCCTATATGTCTTCGATATTTTTCTCATTTTTGTGTCATTTTGGTTATTGCTCGATATAAATATTGATTTTTGAGTTTATTTTCATTTCTTTCTTTTATTTTGGCCTGAGATTTAGAAAATGTTTAAGATTCAAAATTATTAAAGAGATACATACTTATGTTAAGATCTGCGCTTTGTGCAGGATAAATACTTATTTTATATTTCTGCATATTATGAAATAATAAAATAATAATTATATAT
>NC_027752.1:43825153-43829576 GCF_000695525.1 Brassica oleracea var. oleracea | reverse complement strand
TTATCTATCGTATATGATATATAATTAAATTTAAACGATATAAAGTGTATATATATATATATATATTAACATAAACACCTATTAAAATAAAATTAATATTTATATGATTTTATTATCATTGTATCTTATTATAGAAAAAAATTAAACATTGATCACAAAAGTTTATGTGAGACTTTTAACAGTTTTAGTAATTTATACTCGTTTTGAAAAATTCAAAATACAACATATACAAAAAAAATTTAAATTTTTAATATATGATTAATGTAATTGTGTAATTTATTTTAATAATAAAGAATCAAACAAAAATGATATAAAGTATACAGATTATTATCAAATCTTTATTATTTAAAATCATTAATTACTATATATATATCATAATCACATTTGGTAATTCCGTAGGTTTTATTCAAAAAAATAATAAATAATAAATATCCACCTTGCTTTAGTTAATATCATATGATATCATATAGTTGGTATTAAATGTTTCTAGTGAGATATAAAAATCGAATTGGACCAACATGTTTTTCAATTTTAATGTGAGGCTGACACATAGGACTAATTAACTATCTAATTGATTGACACATAAGCAAGAGATCTTTTTTAATTATTATAAAATTGAGGCTATATCTTTTCAAATGTTCCTCAATTAATATATACCGTTACATACCGTTGAGCGCCTAGTCGGATGATTAATCGGCTAGGCGGCCGCATTAGAACAGAGGTTAAAGTTAAGAGACGATTCTTATATTACACTAAGAACTCCACCCTAACAACTTTCCAATAAACATGGCCTTGACAAAGCCGAAATATTCAAATCACTAAAAATATCACCAAATAAATTGCTAAAATACAGTATGGACTCATCATAATCTTCTTAAATTTATATATTTCTCTTCTATATGTGAAATGTTTTTTTTTTTTTTTGTAAAAGAGCACTATCTGTGAAATGTTTCTAACGCAATAATTGAATTATTTTGCTCCACTGTTTGATCTTCTTATTCTCTACCCAACCAAATAAAAAAATATTATCTACTAAATTTTTTATAGTATTTATATAACTCATTTTTGGAAGCTCACTTATTTAGTCTAAACCAACTTAAATTAATATAAGAGTAATGTCTCTAAAATTCCACTCAATTATATATACACATTTAATTAAATTTCCTTTCATTTTATTTTACTATTTGGTGTATATCAAATATATTTTATATAATTATAATTTTTTTAAATATAATTTTATCAAAGATTATCAAAAGTATTGAAGTGTACAGAAAAAGATAAATTTAATTGTGAATATAAAATAAATACTATGTTTCTTTTATACTTATAATATATATATATATATATATATGTTTTATTAATTTATGATTTTAGTAGGACCATAAATTTATATTAGATTTTTAAAATTTTATTATATTATCGATTTGTATCATATTTTGAAACGGTTCAAATCGAGACCAAATTTTTTTATTAATTTAACGATTTTATTAATTTATAGAGCTTCTACTGTATTACACAAACAAAACCGTTAATATTATGGGAAAATGATTTCTTTTATGTAAAACATATTTGATAAGATAAATTTAACACAAATACACAAAACAAATCATATATTTCTTTTCATACACAAGAAAAGTAATTGTAATATTCTTAAATAATGGTATAACATAAAATTTATTGATTATGAAATAAAATGCTTATAAAATAGACAAATTCCGCGCTTTTAAAGCACATGTCAAAATCTAGTAATCTTCTTAAATTTATATAGAAACAGTTAAGTTTTAAGAACCTAAAAATATAAAAACAAAATATAAACACTAACTTGGAAAGAGTGGACATGTTTTCTAAAACCCGTTCTTATGTAGTTACATAAGGTTTGATAAATTTTATAGACCTTTTATTTATCAAAGATAATTATAGTTTCATTAGTATTATATTGAATATTAAAAAATGTGAAATTCAGTAATATATTGTATTAATATGACAAATATAGTACTAACAATTTACTTCTAGTCACATTTGTAAAGTCGAGGACAAGCCAGTTTTTTTTATAATTTTTCAATTAACTGTCTCACGGTAAATGGCAAAAACAGTACGGATAGTATATAAAATTTATTCATGTTATGATAGATAGTCTGCGACGTAGCGCGGGTTTTGACCTAGTAATTGTAAAGAAATATCAAAAAAATGAAGAAGATGAAATGTTGTGATTTTACCTCAACTGAACTGAAAAATGAGATTAATGACCATGGGTTAGCCAATTCCAAATCCAAATGGTCTGACATACAAGCCCAAAAATTAAAGTTGTTCAATTGGTCTGAAACTCATTATCTCCAAATTAGATAGGCTAAAACCATTTGGACGTCCAATAAACCTAAAAATATATAAGTTTTTAAGTTGAAAAAAAAAATCAGAAAATAAAAACATGTTTTTCCGCCAAATTTGCAAAATCAAAAATTTCCGCTAAAACCATAAAACCATGTTTTCTTGCCAAAACCGTAAAATCACATTTTTGCTAAAACCGTAAAATCACATTTTCTCGCCAAAACCGTAAAATCACATTTTCCTGCCAAAACCATAAAATCACGTTTTTTCCGCGAAAACGGTGAAATCACATTTTCTCTTCCAAGACCTCAAAATCGTGTTTTCATGCCAAAAACCGCAAAATCATGTTTTCATGCCAAAACCACAAAATCACGTTTTCCCGCCACAAACGCAAAATCACGTTTCCCGCCAAAACCGCAAAATCACATTTTCCTGCCAAAACCGTAAAACCGTGTTTTCTGAAAAATTTACACAATCGTGTTTTCTCACTGAAACCGCAAAATCACATTTTCCCACCTAAACCGCAAAATCACGTTTTCGACAAATTTGCAAAATCACATTTTCTCGCTAAAACCGTAAAATCACATTTCTCGTGTTGTATATGTATTTTTATATAAATTGAGTACGAATTTTTTGATGGATTTAATATGTTAAGGCATAAATTTTATTTGGGCCCGCGGATATTCCATTTGGATATTCCCATCGGACATAGACATCCCAATTGACATCTCTACTGAGAATGATGATCGATAAGTAACCTTTCTCCTTTTGATACCACACAACAAGACGAAAGAATCTATCCTACTATATAAAAGGGACTAAATTCAAGACTTTTGGGACTATCCACCTCAACCAAAATATTCTCATCCAAAAAAAATTAGAAATAGACGTCATTTAGAAGATAATTAACTAACATACGACTTTTGATATTTCTAGAAATTTCAAATTTGTAACTGCTAATTTATTAATAGAATCATATATCTATATTGAATTATGTTCTATTTTTAATCGTTAGACTTCAAGGGTAAATAAATTATTAATTTATAATATATATAGTTTATAACTTTATATTGTAGTTATAAATAAATAGAAAATAACCAGGGAGGGTGAAGAAGCTCATGTAAAATTATGTAATCAAAATGGGAAAATGGTGAGTATGATGAGGTGAATCCAAGAAAATTTGTTGTACAAATTATGGTGCTTTCTTCATCCACTATAATGATTTAAAATAAAATATATATTCAAATAAATAAGTCAATATTTGTTGTTTCTTTTTTGTAAGATGTTAAGATTATCATTTTCTGAAAGGTTACACTGTTGTTTTTAAACAACTTATTACAGCAAGGAAACAAAAACCACCAACAACAACTCAAGGTAAAAAAAAGCCTTAAAGAGGTCTTATACAAGAAAGATAAAAAGAAGTAGAGAAGACGAGAAAAAAGAACTTGCCGGGTAAGAAAGGAGATGGTCACGCATCATACGGTCGAGAGAGGCAAGGATGACTGATGAAGGTGAGGAGACAGCTGTGAACACACGAGCATTACTCTCTTTCCACAGCAGGTAGATGGCTGATTGAAAGTAGAGCTTGATGACTGGAGTAGCATGCGCATCTGCGTTGACGCGAGATTGATTGATCCATGCATGAAGGTGAGGAGACAGCTGTGAACACACGAGCATTACGCTCTTTCCACAGCAGGTAGATGGCTGAGTGAAAGTAGAGCTTGATGACTGGAGTAGCATGCGCATCTGCGTTGACGCGAGGTTGATTGATCCAGGCTGCAACAGAGTGTAGATCAGCCGGAGGAGAAATCCAAACTTCAGCAGCAAAAGGCTCTCATATCAAGCGAGAGAAAGAGCACTCAAAGAAGAGATGATGGTGAGTCTCTATTTCCAGATTACAAAGGACGCACGTTCCTGAGACATTTAACTGCCTCAAGCGATCCATGGTTGGCAGTCTTCTCCGCAAAGCCAGCCATGATATAAACGTATTACGTGGAATATGTTCCTTGAACCAAATAGTTTTGTGCCAATATTTATTGTTGATAGTGTTTATATTCTTTTCTGACATTAGTATCCATATTTTTTAGTAAACTGATCA